>NC_135864.1:2210732-2235732 GCF_031162955.1 Sander vitreus
GCAATTTCCTGACAGATGCAATCGCCGCTAATTAGTTACTGACGGCGGTGTCGAGTTCTCGTCGTAAGGGGCCGGCCCCCTTAACGCCAGCGCCAAATTAAAAGCGTTAGGAACTAACGAGCACGTAGAGGCGGCCAATTAACAGACGGCTCCGGCTCCGTCCCCAAGGCTCCACATGAAAAGCTCGGCGCGGCTCCGAGAGGCCTCCTCTCGCAACCCAGGACAGTTTCTCAGTCAGAAATATTTCAACACTAATTGACGTGTGAGACGAGGCCGTGACAACACATGAGAATGAAGAGATAGTAATTATATTTCACACCTTCACGTCCCTGCTTCAATCGGTTGATGTGATCATCTGTGTTTTAGAGTTGGTAACCAACCAAGAAAGGTTAGGGAGGTTTTTGTCGTGCTTTAGACCTATATATGCTCTACACAACTACTGACTGTCTACCATGAAATGTATGGACATTGTTAAATTGAAAACTGCACAATTCATGTTTCAAAAAGATTTACCAGATAACATAGGAACAATGTTTAAGCTTGTAGAAATGCTCCCGCAGCACTTTCAATACATTTTTTGTCTTTGTGATATAGGTTTTCATTTAATTCATTTGGTCTTAAAAAGGTCTTTTTCCCTTTCCTTTATTGTGTTATATATCTTTTTTGTGCATGTTACAGGTTTACAAAGTGAAAAAGCCCAAAGTCCCCCCCAAAGGGACTTACCATCTCCAACAGAAAACACTGTTCACACACTGCTCCAAACAGCTCTATTGTAGTCCAGCCTTTACTTCAGAGACAAACGTGGTCACTTTGTAACACATGTTATAATGCTCACCTAGCTGCTAGCATGGCACGCCCTCATACTCTGCTTCTGACTGGCTAGTAGTCCTTACCTAGGTACTGTCAGGGCACGCCCTCATACTCTGCTCCTGACTGGCTAGTAGTCCTTACCTAGGTACTATCAGGGCACGCCCTCATACTCTGCTCCTGACTGGCTAGTAGTCCTTACCTAGCTACTGTCAGGGCACGCCCTCATACTCTGCTTCTGACTGGCTAGTAGTCCTTACCTAGGTACTGTCAGGGCACGCCCTCATACTCTGCTTCTGACTGGCTAGTAGTCCTTACCTAGGTACTGTCAGGACACGCCCTCATACTCTGCTTCTGACTGGCTAGTAGTCCTTACCTAGGTACTGTCAGGGCACGCCCTCATACTCTGCTTCTGACTGGCTAGTAGTCCTTACCTAGGTACTGTCAGGACACGCCCTCATACTCAACCAACAAAGATGGAACAGAAGTGTGATGTCTAACTCTGTAGCTAAAACAGAGAGCTCAACACACAGGGTGAAAAGAGGAGCTGCAGCAATGTGCAGTACAACAAAAATATGGTGTTTATTGAATGTAAACCTATTCTGGTACAACCTCTAAATACAATTATGAACCTGAAAATAAGCATGATATGAGTACTTTAAAAGGGCCACCGTACAGAGGATGAACTATTTTGTTGTTTATCAATCACTCATCCTAAACCTTTCTTCCCCTGTGTCTGCGGCCGCTAACATGGCTGTAGCGTTGACTCCAAACTTTTCTCCATGCTATGAAAAGTCTCTGAGTTGATGCATTCAAGGAGGATGAGCCATTTGATTCAATGCTCATGACAGAAAATTGATTTGAGTTGATTAATATGGCTCTGACATCTGTGAAACATTTCGGAATAAAGCTTTAGCCCCCCCCCCCCCCTCCCACGCACACACACACCTACCTACCTGAGCCATTAATAAAGCCGGGTTCCACTGACACTCTCTATAGTCGTATAAACATCCACTGCTGCAGCATTCTTGTTCTCGGCTGCTTTTATCACACCATTTTAATCACTCTGCTCTTTTATCACCGCGCAAATAGACTGAGTCTGAGTCCAAACGAGGGGAACACAACGAGCCAGTGAATGCAGCAGTGAACACTAACGGGCCTCACAGAGAGACCTTTAAATCTGAGGGAAAATACACGACTTCAACCATAAAATCATTCCTCGCTCCTCTCAGCCGCAGCCATTAGCGCTAATTCAGCTCTCAGCTTCCCATCACAGCACACACTAACTGCACCTCCTGCCCCAGAGCTCGCAACTAAAACAAACACTCCGAGTATTACGGAACAAAAAAAGGAAAAAAAAAAAAAAAAGAAAAAGGAAAAGCCCTGAAAGCAGTGCGGCTGTCATTCGGAGTATTTTGCATGATGTATGAGGCTGGGATGAGCGCTCACCTCGCTGTGACTCTAAATAA
The DNA here is from genome assembly GCF_031162955.1 of Sander vitreus. Lineage (NCBI taxonomy): Eukaryota > Metazoa > Chordata > Actinopteri > Perciformes > Percidae > Sander > Sander vitreus. The sequence goes on from NC_135864.1 coordinate 2,213,009, forward strand.
TTAAGGGGGAAAAATGAAAGCTTCAAACGTTTTCTTTTACAGAGGTGGCGTGACTCGCCGGTTAATCAATGCTAACAGGGAATGTCAGGGGACCAAACAGATCAATTCCCACCCCGGAGGGAGGGAGGGAGGGAGGGAAGCCAGCTTCAAGTGTGACGCTCTGATAGACTGACAGCCAGCAGAGAGATGGAGGCATGGAGGGATGGAAACACACACACACACACAGCTTCAGTGCAGGATGCTTCACGGAGGGCGGGCACAGGAGGGACCAAGGATCGAATCAAGACTCAAGTCTACATTAGTTTTGATCAAACATTTTTTTGAAGGAACCACTCGTACATCCAAAAAGTCTTCTGTGCAGGTTTGTTGGAGGGGCCTAATGTATTTAAGCCCGGTTGTGTTTGTTGTTTGAAATACTCTTGATGAAGGTCCGGAGGGACCGAAACGTTTTTTGTGAATAAACGGTGATGCTACAGCAAAGTGAGCAGAGTGTGAGATTTGTTCCTTTGTTTCCAGGGGGCTGTTTCACAAAAGCAGAATTTATAGATCCAGGATAACCGATAAAGCGAGGCTTGACCTGGATCTGTTTGGACCTTGGAGAATTGCTGTTATGATGGCGGATTTGCTGAGCAGGAAGGAGAGATGTTCAGGAGAAGGAACTGATCTTGCTCGTGTGTGAAGTGATCATATACTGTATGGCACGAGCACTACGCCACCAAAACCCAATAATACTATTTCTTAGCTGCTGCGTGTCCCTGTGTGTGTAACAAGCATAGTGTGTGCACACATTTTACTAATGCTCTGTTAAAATAACAATGAAATGCTGCGTTATTGACTTCAGACCAGGTTTTTGTTGGTCAATGGCGCCATCACTTCCTGCTAGGCCTGCACGATATTGAAAAAAACTTACATTATATTATTTTTTCCCTGCGATATATATTGCGATATGAAAATAAGGCTAATTTTTACAAGAGGACATAAATAGCCCTATTTAGAAATACTAAATCATTCTCAACTACTGGGGTGATGTTGTAGGGGAGTGCATCTATAAAGAAAATAAAAATAAAAAGGAACGTTGTTATGTGAACCAGTCTTTGTTGAACTTTAATGCTTTACAAAAACCAAAGCCAGTAAGGCTGTGATTACTCTTCTGAAGAGATTTAGGAGAGGGACATTAGGAAGAAAGACACTGGTTGACTGACATGACACCATTGTATTCATATAATATCAATCCAGGCTAAAGTGAATATTAATAATGCATGTTGCTTCCTGTAAATGTCAGGTTGTGGTCGACTAGCGGCCTGCTTTGGCTGTTTGATAAACTGATTAAAATTGTGTGACCAAGAGCACTGAAATCAGTGTAAATGACGTTATATCAGAAACAGACTGCTGCTGTAGATTAGTGTTACGTTTCCAGCGTCACAGCTACGAACCGTAACGTTAGTTGGGACAGACGCCTTGTTTCTTTAGGCTAACTATGTTAGCTTTAGCCTGGCTGGTAGCAGCTTTCTGCGGTGAAAAATGGCCGGGAGACGTCGTGATTACGTGATTTAGTTTGTCAGCGAACATAAAACACTGACTACTGTAGCTTCACTACCCATGGAGAAGCATGTGCATCACTGTGTCATTGGCAGCTGACGCTTACGGTACTTTTCTACACACGGGAGAGCCTCACTTCCCATAACAACCCCCCCGTCGGACTAATGTTACGTCACATGACCACCTGTCTTAAAGGGGAAGGGTCGGCCGGTAACAATCATGGAAAAGGAGAACGGTGAGAGTTTACTTTTTTATCAAGCAGCAAAGAAGTTGTAGCGTCAACATCGCAACGTCCTGCGATGTGACTATCGCGCATGCGCACATTGCGATGTAGACGATGACACAAAATATCGTGCAGCCCTACTTCCCGCTGCCTCAAGATAGCAATACATCCAGAATGCACCTGAACACACCTCCCTGTAAGAACAGCACGCCCAGAATGCACCTGAACACACCTCCCTGTAAGACCAGAACGCCCAGAATGCACCTGAACACACCTCCCTGTAAGACCAGCACGCCCAGAATGCACCTGAACACACCTCCCTGTAAGAACAGCACGCCCAGAATGCACCTGAACACACCTCCCTGTAAGACCAGAACGCCCATGGGCGCACAGACGGGCGCAGGTGCATTTGCTGTTTAAACGACGTGGGCGCTGGACGGGAAATTGACAACTGCGTCGGTCTTAAACTAGTAAAGACACTTGGGTCGGGCTTTGCGCTGCGCTGCGCCAGGTGCAAGATAGGACCCTAAGTTATTTTACTTTAATAGAGCTCGTGGTCGGAGTAGGGCTGCAAAATAACGATTATTTTCTCTGTCGATCAATGGATTAGTTATTTAGGTCTCTAAAATGTCAGAAAATGGTGAAAAATGTGGACCAGTGTTTCCCAAAGACCAACATGACGTCCTCAAATGTCTTGTTTTGTCCACAACTCAAAGATATTCAGTTTACTGTCACAGAGGAGAGAAGATCCTACAACAGACTCGCATTTAAACCTTTTAACAAACTGATGAACCGATCATGAACTATCAAAATAGTTTCGCGATTCATTTCATAGTTGAAAACTTTAAATCGATTATACGATCAATCTTTGCAGCTGAGGCAATACACATGGGTTATAAAAACGGCTACTTCTGCTCACAAAACAAAAGCTGCATAATGTAAAAAAAAATAAAAATAAAACAGGAGAAACAATACAAGCTTGGAGGCTTGGGTAATTTCTGAGTCTGAACTGATAACTATCTGTTCCTGATACAAAGCTGGCACATTGTTTTGCTGTTATTATGTTTATGCATTTTTCCATTTCGGACAGACCCACCTGTGTAATTGAAAGCAGAAGCCTGGTATTATATGATGTTTGTCTGCAAATCCAATAAAAAAAAACAGACCCAAACCAACAAAATGATAGTTCATCTTTCAATACTTTCTGACCTCACGTCTGCGGCTCTCAGCTCCCAATCCCTTCTGGTTCCTGATGAATACATACATCTTTAAAAACAACTCACACATCAGGCTGTCCTCATGAAGCAACCGGCAGGCCATCATTCAAGCTTAACTTCTTCAGGACATGAACACCTGTTTCCTGGTGAAAGTCTTGTGTTTTCTCCTTAACTTCTTCAGGACATGAACACCTGTTTCCTGGTGAAAGTCTTGTGTTTTCTCCCTAACTTCTCCAGGACATGAACACCTGTTTCCTGGTGAAAGTCTTGTGTTTTCTCCTTAACTTCTTCAGGACATGAACACCTGTTTCCTGGTGAAAGTCTTGTGTTTTCTCCTTAACTTCTTCAGGACATGAACACCTGTTTCCTGGTGAAAGTCTTGTGTTTTCTCCTTAACTTCTTCAGGACATGAACACCTGTTTCCTGGTGAAAGTCTTGTGTTTTCTCCTTAACTTCTTCAGGACATGAACACCTGTTTCCTGGGTGAAAGTCTTGTGTTTTCTCCTTCTTCAGGACATGAACACCTGTTTCCTGGGTGAAAGTCTTGTGTTTTCTCCTTCTCCAGGACATGAACACCTGTTTCCTGGGTGAAAGTCTTGTGTTTTCTCCTTAACTTCTTCAGGACATGAACACCTGTTTCCTGGGTGAAAGTCTTGTGTTTTCTCCTTAACTTCTTCAGGACATGAACACCTGTTTCCTGGTGAAAGTCTTGTGTTTTCTCCTTAACTTCTTCAGGACATGAACACCTGTTTCCTGGTGAAAGTCTTGTGTTTTCTCCTTAACTTCTTCAGGACATGAACACCTGTTTCATGGGTAAAAGTCTTGCGTTTTCTCCTTAACTTCTTCAGGACATGAACTCCGCTCCCCTCTTGAAAGCCCTGTGTTTTAGGAGCCAAACATCCCCCCCCCCGACCTCCTCCCTATACGAGGATCTTCACGCTCTTATACAGCAGCAGTCTGTGTGCTGCTGACAGTAATAAATACGTGGGATACATACCAGTTACAGTGCTTTACTTCTTGCAGCCATATGTACGATTGCTTCATGAGGACAGCCTGATGTGTGAGCTGTTTTTAAAGATGTATGTATTCATCAGGAACCAGAAGGGATTGGGAGCTGAGAGCCGCAGACGTGAGGTCAGAAAGTATTGAAAGATGAACTATCATTTTGTTGGTTTGGGTCTGTTTTTTTTTATTGGATTTGCAGACAAACATCATATAATACCAGGCTTCTGCTTTCAATTACACAGGTGGGTCTGTCCGAAATGGAAAAATGCATAAACATAATAACAGCAAAACAATGTGCCAGCTTTGTATCAGGAACAGATAGTTATCAGTTCAGACTCAGAAATTACCCAAGCCTCCAAGCTTGTATTGTTTCTCCTGTTTTATTTTTATTTTTTTTTACATTATGCAGCTTTTGTTTTGTGAGCAGAAGTAGCCGTTTTTATAACCCATGTGTATTGCCTCAGCTGCAAAGATTGATCGTATATCGTCCCTCCCTCGTTTTCTGCTAAAGCCCAAAATGTTCTCCTAAGCCCCTCCCCCCACAAGGGAGAAATTTCACCCAGGAAACAGGTGTTCATGTCCTGAAGATGCTAAGGAGAAAACACAAGACTTTCACCAGGAAACAGGTGTTCATGTCCTGAAGAAGTTAAGGAGAAAACACAAGACTTTCACCAGGAAACAGGTGTTCACGTCCTGAAGAAGTTAAGGTCGAATGATGGCCTGCCGGTTGCGCCTCCATCTTTAAAATACAATAGCCAAAGAGGGACATACCTCTGCCTTTCGCACTTTTAGACTCAGTGGCACCGTGACGAATGCCAGCTGGGAGATTACTCGCCAGGGAAGTGAAAAAGAGAATTAAAACAACAACGCGACAGGCAAAGCAACAAGACCAAAGTTAATATTGGAGTGGCTAGAACAGCTGCGTGTAAACGATGGAGATACTAAGAGATCATTTCGGGTTCGGCCACCGTAAGTGTTAATACGCGATCGGAATAGGAAGGGCTAGAAAGTAATATTCAGTTGGTTGTCATATACAATTTCACCACTAGATGGGAGAAATTCTTACACAATGTAGCTTTAAGGAGAAAACACAAGACTTTCACCCAGGAAACAGGTGTTAGTGTCACGGAAGAAGTTAAGGAGACTTTCAAGACTTTCACGATATATCTTGTATCATCATTGCCGAGGATGAATGTTTAAGAACAGTTCAGTGACCACGCTGTTGGTCTGTGACCAGAATAAAACCACTCAACTGGGAATACCGGCCTGTGGAGTCTCCCCATAACACAACGCAAGATCACATCTGTTAAACAGGCACGTCCATAATCTTCTCGCCATTCTAGAAAACCGCGTGTACGCTGGTCTGAAGTCTGTTTTATATAACAGCAGCTCATGGTATGGAAATGCTGTATGCTTTTTGTGCATCGAGCCCCATGAATACATCAGCTTTTTTCCTTTTTATAATGTCGCATTAATACACGACATTGCAGCATTTAACCCTCCTGTTGTCCACGGGTCAAATTTGACCCATTTTACAAAACGTTTCTACATCAGAAATTTGGGTTTCTTTCAACATAATTGTCAAATTATGTTTTTTACTCTTCACAAGTAAAAAATAAATGATCAGTTTTCTACTTTCATTGAATCTGGGTGTTTTATTAAATTTTATAGCACTTGTTGAAACAAATTATAAAAGAACGTGGGAAAACAGTAGGGGTGCACGATTCAGAAAATGTCACAATTTGATATCGAATTTAGGCTCAAGATTCGATTTAATATCGATTTTTGATTCAAAAACGATTCACAGTATGTAAATGTATTTACTTTTCCCATGTGATTGCAGTAGACATACAATAAAAATAAAATAAAAAAAAAAAAAATATATATATATATATATATATATATATATATATATATATATATATACACAGTATCTCACAAAAGTGAGTACACCCCTCACATTTTAGTAAATATTTCATTATATCTTTTAATGGGACAACACTGAAGAAATTACACTTTGCTCCAATGTAAAGTATTAAGGTTACAGCTTGTATAACAGTGTAAATGTGCTGTCCTCTCAAAATAACTCAACACACAGCCATTAATGTCTAAATCGCTGGCAACAACAGTGAGTACACTCTTATGTTAAATTCCCATAGAGGCAGGCAGATTTTTATTTTGAAAGGCCAGTTATTTCATGGATCCAGGATACTATGATCCTGATACAGTTCCCTTGGTCCCCCCATCATCACATACCCTTCACCATACCCCCCCATCATCACATACCCTTCACCATACCCCCACATCATCACATACCCTTCACCATACCCCCCCATCATTACATACCCTTCACCATACCCCCCCCCACATCGTCACATACCCTTCACCATACCCCCCACATCATCACATACCCTTCACCATACCCCCCACATCATCACATACCCTTCACCATACCCCCCACATCATCACATGCCCTTCACCATACCCCCCACATCATCACATACCCTTCACCATACCCCCACATCATCACATACCCTTCACCATACCCCCCACATCATCACATACCCTTCACCATACCCCCACATCATCACATCCCCTTCACCATACCTAGAGATTGGCATGGGGTACTTTCCATAAAATAATCTCTCAATGCAAATCAAACCAGCTATTTGGCTAACCGACATAAAACCATGCCAATCTCTCTATATATATTTTTTTATTGTATTTGTATTAATTGTATTATTATTTATTTATTTTTTTAATTAAAAAATATGAATTGATTTTGGATCAGTAGAGCTTGAATTGCGATTCGAATGTGAATCTATTTTTTTTTTTGCACACCCCTAGAAAACAGTGACAAAAAATTGGAAAAAAGCTTAAAAAATGTAGGAATACAATAACAAAAAACGTTAAAAAAATAAATAAAAAAAAGCATAGAAAAAAATCAGCAAACATCGGAAAAAGTGAGAAACACGTTGGGAAAAGGGACAAAAGTGTCGAGAAAAAAACAAAAAAAACGTTTCATTTTAAATTTTAACCCAGAAAAACTAAAAGTTGCATCATGCTCGACAGGAATTACAATGAATTATAGTCGGCCCCCCACCCAACCCCCAACCATCTTCACACGCTAATCGTGCCGCCACCGTACGTTCCCCCTTCCTCCTGAGCCGTGAGAAACATCTTCTGAGCGGCTCACCGAAGGGGCCGCTGAGCTCGCCTCCTAATTCCTCCGACAGCAGCGTCGCCGTGATACCTCTAAGAGGCAAATAACCGTCTCTGCTGCTCTCAAACCCCCGACAATCTCCACGGCACCCCGCGTCTGACTCAAATACCATAAGAGAGTTTAAAAACGGGGCCGGAGAGAAAGAGAGGAGAGAGAATCAGAGGAGTGTGGTATTTGTTTGACAGGTACATGTCTCTATAGGCCAGTGCCTCTCCAATTTAAGAGGCCCTTAAGCTGGGAGCAGCAGCTTAACATTATTCTCTGTGAAGAGAAGAGAAAAAACCTGCTACTCTCTTTTTGTCCCTCTCTCCTCGCTGCTTTTCAGAACGGGCCTTGCCGACCCTTCAAGGGCGCTTTGCTGCAAGTGTTTCATCATTTGGTTGAATTTTAATTCTTTTCCAGGCTTGTTAAGTCCCGCTGCGGCCGCGTTGAGCATTCGCTGTGAAGGGAAAGGAAGTGAAGTGACAAAAGGTTTGAAGGGAAAGACCAGGGGGACAACGGAGGATGACAAAATATTTCATTAGTCTCTGAAATGTTGGCTCACTCACACATCAGGGGCTCGTCGCCCTTCGACCGTTGGTGGTGTTGGAGGTTTGACCGCGGCAGCAGGCCTCGGCTCTGCTCGCGTCTGCAGGACAAATCTTTAGATAATTAGGACAACAGCAGAATAGTTGGGTTTAGGTAAAGAAGAACGGGACGGTTGGGTTTAGGTAAAGAAGAACGGGACAGTTGGGTTTAGGTAAAGAAGAACGGGACGGTTGGGTTTAGGTAAAGAAGAACGGGACAGTTGGGTTTAGGTAAAGAAGAACGGGACGGTTGGGTTTAGGTAAAGAAGAACGGGACGGTTGGGTTTAGGTAAAGAAGAACGGGACAGTTGGGTTTAGGTAAAGAAGAACGGGACAGTTGGGTTTAGGTAAAGAAGAACGGGACGGTTGGGTTTAGGTAAAGAAGAACGGGACGGTTGGGTTTACGTAAAGAAGAACGGGACAGTTGGGTTTAGGTAAAGAAGAACGGGACGGTTGGGTTTAGGTAAAGAAGAACGGGACGGTTGGGTTTAGGTAAAGAAGAACGGGACAGTTGGGTTTAGGTACAGAAGAACCCATCCACCCCACCAACCAACCTCCCTACGCGGAATTTCGGTCTTTCATACTACTCGCTACCGTTGTTGCTCTTAATACTATGTCATCTTCACGCGCCGTGTAGCTGCTGCTCTGCCCGGTGCGTTCTACACACGCTGAATGGTGATTTTTGCGTTGTATCTGACGCTGACAGACACTGCCCCCCCCCCCCAAGCGTCCATATTTTACAACTTTGGAGTGAGATCGGGTTGCCTGTGCGAATGCGCCGCATGAAAAAGACGGGGGAATTTCTAAATCTAGTAATACTTCTCTCGTGAAAATAGGGCTTAATCAGTGGAATGAAAGTGATTTTTCAATAGTAGATCATGTCTGTCTGTGGATAAGGGCTTTTCCAGACTCGAAACATGATGTGTTTCTGTAGGCAAACACGTAAAGTATGGGACAACGATGTCCATTTAAACATACTCACTGAGCTAAAACATGCAACAACACAGAAATGATCCTAAATAATGTGACCAGTAGACTCTGTGCAGGTCGCTGTCTCAGTCCTGGTGACATCTCGCTGTTCTGACGGTCAACGTTTGCACTTGAGCCTTCTGCTCTTCCTCTTCTCTGGAGGGTGCTCTCCTCCTAACCCACTTAATTAGCATTCTTTAATTGTCATTGCCAATTTACCCATGACCACCCCCTCCCCCCTCTTCACTACCAGATCCACCACTACCACCAACTTAGCCACTTCTTCCCCAGAGGACTCAGCTTAACTCCTTAAAACCTCTAGAGTATAATCCTCATTAAATGAGCTGCTAGCTCCAATATCTCCCACTGGGTGAGCCTATCGAGTGCTTCGCCCGTCATGTGACATCAGCATCAGAGAGGCCTGCGGCGGCCCGGCCCACCACCAAGCCTGAGATGCCAGTTTGAGCCGCATTTTCTGCCTCATTAAGAGTCAGGTCACACCACAGCCGAGCTGGACTCCAGTCATTAGCCCGGCCGCGATTAATGGCTACTTAGCTGAGGCAATCCAACATTACGGGACAAGAGAGGAGGCGTTATGACTGAGCCTGTTATGTGGCACCGTGAGCCTTCCAGATATACTTTATTTGTTCTGTGAGAAACAAGCTGCAGGGAAGGGAGAAATGTATCTGTCCTCTCAGATGATGAGTAATGCCATATCAGCATTCTCCGCACAGAACCTTATTTCATTTCTTCTCCTTTTTTTTCGATTTAAGGTCCCACATATCTATCTATCCATGCTGAGTAGACATCTCAAAATCTCAAAACCAATTTGGCATTATCTCCATCACTGGCGACCCCTTAAATTTGAATCATTGAAGTGGGTTTGGCAAGCAATTACCCCGATGCAGGACATCGGTAATTTGACGAGAATCTGCTTTGACAAGTCTGGATGCAGCAGGGGGAGGCAGACTCCGGGGGAGGGAGGGAGGGAGGGAGGGCAGAGGGGTTTCAGAGAGCCGGCCTGCAGATCTACCGGAGAAAACATGAGGATTAATAGCATCGAACGCCAGGAAGACCTTCGAACATCTCCCCGAGTCATAGATACATGCAAACATACAGCAGATATGTCAAAACACGCAGTGAGACGCCAGCTGCGCTCGCTGAGGGCAGTTTCTGCTTATGTTCCACATTATTGTCCTGCTCTCCATCCCTCTACATCCAGAGAGCTTTAAACCTGTACTTATGAGCTCATTAAGTTGGTAAAATGATAATTAATACAAGTGTTTTAAGTTTTTGGTTCCCAGGAGGCTTTGATGGAGGTTGTTCCAAAGTCAGGAACAAGCTCCTCTTTAACAGTTACAGTTAAAATGCTTTGGTCTAAATTGTGCCTTTTACTTGTTGTCACTTTTAAAGCATCATATTAGCAAGGACATTAATGTCTATATAAACCCAAAGGTCATGTTTAATGTTAAATATATGCTGTTGTTTATTTGACTAACTCAAAGAATAGATGCTACATCCCACATCATTTATTAAAAATAATTAGGGTTGACTCTTAAATGTCGAGAATTCACACACGCTGTTTTAATGAACCATCCGTACATATAGCTTAAAAGGTAATGCACAGTAATCCGTATGTATTCCACGTATTTATTACTGTATGCACCACATTGACTGCTGCTCAGATCTGTGTAGGGGAGGAGGTCTCCTAAAACACAGGGCTTTCAAGCTGGGGAGCGGAGTTCATGTCCTGGAAGAAGTTAAAGGTGCAGTAGGTAAGCCTTATAAAACTACCTTTCTGTCATATCTGCTGAAACTGACCCTATGTTCCAGTAGAACTACATGAAGCAGGTCATTAAAAATAAATCCAGCTCCTCTGGCTCCACCTACAGCCTGGAGTGGGATTTGCAAAAATGCACCGCTCCCTGTTCAGATGCACCAATCAGGGCCAGGGGGTGTGTCTAACTGTTCAGATGCACCAATCAGGGCCAGGTGGCGTGTCTAACTGCGTGTCAATCACTGCTCATGCACACGCATTCATTCTCCCTTGTGGGGGGAGGGGCTTAAGATAACGTTTTGGGCTTCAGCAGAAAGGGGGCGAGGGTCTGAGAAGTTGTTGATGTTCAAATTTTTTGGCTAAGTCCTGGATCTTCACAATCCTACCTACAGCACCTTTAAGGAGAAAACACAAGGCTTTCACCCAGGAAACGGGCGTTCATGTCCAGAGAGTACTACTTAAGGACATTAACATCGTCCTCATTGTGCATCACAACATTCACCCCTAAATTCCACCTGGTGCATCTGCGCGCCGTGTTGTCTCCAGCTGTACCGACAAAACCTCTATCATGGTGGCCGGGTTGGCTTGGTTGGTGGAGCAGGCGCACATATGTAGAGGTTTACTCCTCGACGCAACGGCCATGGGTTCTACTCCGACCTGCGGCCCTTTGCTGCATATCATTGCCCCTCTCTCTCCCCTTTCATGCCTTCATCTGTCCTATGGAAATAAGGGCCTAAAATGCCCGAAAAGATAGTCTTAAAAAAAAAAAAATAACCTCTAACATGACCCGCGAGAGTGTGGACCTAATAACTCAGGGTCCTTTGACCTTCTAGCAGAAGTGACGTAGGCAGTAATGAAATCTGAACACAAGTGGTCAGCTGGGGACGTGTTATAGAAGGCGATCTCTATGTCCACTTGTGTTCAATTCACCGAAAGGCGTTTTAAAACTAAGTGCAAACAGGGCCAAAAGAGAAACCTACGATTTTGATTCAACCCCTAAAAAAAATCTTAGTCCTAAAAAAGGACATGTCCATCATCACCAAAACCCATTTTAAAAAGTGTAAACAGAGCCTATTAAATCACAAAAATAAAGACATAGCCAGATCCAAAGAGTCCAAAGTAATGACGGAGACATTTAGTTACCAGAAAACATCTTCACATTGTTCTTTTACTGCAGACATGACTTGAATTATAGGAGGTCAGTGCCAAAATATTTGAATACAAACAATTATTGCAGGTTGAAGATTGTGAAACCCGTCCACAGTCATTTTCCAGAATATCCGGGACATTGTTTTTGTGAAAGACCCTCTGCTGCTGTGGACTATTCTCCACTGCTTCAATGCAACATCCCTTTCACCTCCATTATATTGGGGTAAAGTCAGGAGTAACTGAGTATTTCAAAAGCTCAGCACATAAAACTGAAACTGTCAGCATGAAGAGGTCCCGCTATGGCTAAGTTGTAAAATAGATGTTGTGTGATTTGGGTGAACTGACCCTTTAAATGTAAATGTAATCATGATGGAAGTGTCCTTTAAAGGCATTGGAGCCGCTTTACCTTCATCAGAGGCGACGTCCATCAAAGCTGAATGGCTTTCTGGGAGCGGCTGCTGAGAGCTTTATGACTGAGCTGCAGACCCAGCTCTCCTGCAAGAGGGCCAAGTACATGAGTGGCAACAACGCAGTCCAGACACAGAGAGAGAACTGTATTAATAATGCACAATCATCATATTTACCTGTATTATAATGCAACTAACAGGGTTAAGTGACGAATAAACAACACAAAAATGCGTAATAATCACCTCCGAAGCAGGAAAAGTACAAGATTTCCCCTTAAATGTAGTGGAGGAAAATGTAAGAAATCTACTGTAATGGTTTCTCTAATGTATAATAATATATACTTTATTAATCCCAGAAGGGGACATTACAGTGTTTTCACTCTGTTGTTATTACACACAGGCCTGATTACACACACATGCTCAGTACCTCTACATGCACTAATGGAGAGATGTCAGAGTGGGGGGGCTGCCCATGGAAAGGCGCCCCGAGCAATTGGGGGTTGCTCAAGAGCACCTTGGCAGTGCCCAGGAGGTGAACTGGGACCTCTCCAGCTACCAGTCCACCACCATACTTTGGTCCGTACGGGGACGGACAACCCTCCGGTTCCCAACCCAACTCCCTGCTGACTGAGCTACTGCCACCCCCACACTACTCTGTAGAGCCCCCCCTACAGCTTCAGAATAGATATTTGGCAACACTGTCGTAAAAACTCGTCGCCGACTCTCCCCCCACCCATCTTCTCCCTCTGGTCATGTGCATTACTTTTCAAAGAAGCCGCCGAACGCACGGAGCCACGTCCACTGAGGTTTTTCTCGAAATATTACCCTTCTCTCCCGGGTCCGTAACATTATTCTTTTTTCCTACAATGGCCTTAGAATGCTGTCGGAACAGAAGCAACTTACGTTTGCCAAGATCAAGCTGACAAGAAACTTTGTGGCAGATAATGTTTCGGATCAAAGATCCTTACAAGTGCAACAGCAAGAACGCCACGTCAGCATCGGATTTGCAGGTTTCTGTTTGTCTCAGTTTTGCCATTCTGAAAACGCAGCTCCTATGTTTACTCGTGTCTGACTCCTCTCTCGGTCAGTCTTCCGTTTCCTCTTTCTCTGTTCCTCCGACAATGCTTTCCTAGCTTCCTGCTTCTTTTTTGACGGCTCAGCCATGACGTTAACGTGAAAAACTCCATCGCTACCTTCTTCTTATAGCTAGCCGGTTCCTGGATGGGGCCGTGTAGCGGGGTGTATGTGTGCAGGGCCGTGAAGCAATTTGTTACAAGGCGAGACCTGATATCACGCGATACTTCCTGATGCTGAGGCTGCCGGCTCGCCGGCCGAAAGTTGCAGGGGTGGTTTTTCCGCTCACAGGCGCTAGGGGGAAGCGAGACGACCACCATTTAACTCGAAGAAAGTCATATAACCATTCCAATGACTCCAAAGCTGTTCAGTTAAGGTAAAGTAAGCTAAAAAACTGCATAGCTTCAGTCTTAAAAGGGCCTTGCTGCTGACAGAGGATCCAAAGACAAGCTCTGTTCAGGTCCTGAGGTGACAGTAAAGGCTGATTTATGGGTGTACAAGAGGTGTGTCTGCAGCGAAGCACCACACGTAAGTAGAAGTACTAAGTAGTACTAGTACTAAAGTATTCAACATTTTTTGTACTTAAGTATTGCAAGTAGTTTATTTTAAAATTCAATACTCAAGTACTGAAAGTAAAAGTACAAGTATTGTGTTATGTAGTTATTAAAGAAAGCATCATATTGTTTATATTATGTCAACTGTTTAGCCAAGGCTGTAGCCAAAGGAATTAACAAATATTAAATATATTATATTAGAAATAACACATTAACAAATAAATAAAATGTACAATTATCACACTGTGCAAGTAAAATGAACATCCTCTCCAGCACAGTAACGCTTAAAGCCCCAAAAAATCACACACTAGCTAGTAACATGTGTGATGAACAGGAACGTTAGCAAGCTAGCAAAATACAGATAAGCTAGCAGCTTCACATCACAGGGTCAAACGGTTAACATTCAGGACTCACTGCAGACTGAAACAACTCAGGAACAGCTTCATCTGCTGCAACAATAGCTAAATAGAAAGAGTACGAACTTACATCGTCTCTGACTTCTGAACAGGCGACCGCCGTAATGACAAGAAACATCTCGGGGATTTCTTACATACGTAACTAACGTAGCCGTAACTACACACATCTGTAACCTACACAGTCTCCGTAGCGTGAGGACTTCACAACAGTAACGAGTAACGATGCAGCACATAAAAAATGTAAAAAAAGTATTAAACTCATCGAAAATATGTACTCAAGTAAAAGTGGAAGTAGGAGAAACAGATACAGTAGAGTACAGATACAGCCTTTTAGTACTTAAGTACAGTAGTGAAGTAGTTCTACTTCGTTACTATACATCTCTGTATATATATATATATATATATATATATATATATATATATATATATATATATCATAAGTATAATATTACTGGTGAAATGGTATTGAAAATTTCATTTAGGTGCAATCCTGCAATCGAAAAAGTCCTAGGCCTACTAATCCCATTCTGAGGCTGCAGCACCATCACTAACAGAATTATAATTCATAATCTTTTATTTCGAAGGGTTTACATCATTCACCTGCAATACTGTGGGACTCCTTTTTAATGGCTCTTACTGGTCTGTGACCAGGGAACACTACAAAAACGTTTAAAACACATTTCAGAGCTAGTCACACTCTTCTGACGGCGCTTTGCTACAGTGGCTTTACTAATATGCTCCGCATCACCAATGTTGTAAAGAAAAAACACACACACACACACACACACACTACATATATATATATATATATATATATATATATATATATATATATATATATATAGATATAAAACATACAGCAACCTCTCTGGGCGAGGTGATGACTTCCTTCAATCTGCAGTTCAAACGAAGGCCACAATCTAAAATGGCTCTCAGCTTATTTTGAATTTTGAAGGCTTCTCGTTCCAACAAAGCTCAGTGCTTCAGCAGCCCGTCCTCCGCTCTGCGTCCTTCTGCTCTGCATCTGGTTACCAGTTTCTTTTCTCTCCAGACTTCAGCTGCTCAGACAGGTAGAGAGAGTGGGATTCTTGCTGATAGCAGGTGTCCTCTCCTCTCCGCTAAGTGCAGCCGCCTCCTCTGTTCTTCCATTTCCATATTTCCACGCGTGGCTGCCTTGACATTTAGTACAGAGAAATTGACTGTTTTCAGGGACTCTCGGGGGAGCGCTGTATTACTTTGTCCTGTCAAAAAAAGATGTCATCAAAGGAAGGTGATGTCAGCTCCGTCGGGTTGTTTATTGAATTTACGGCGCCATTATTTCGCCACTCAGCATGATTGTATTCATATTATACCCCATCCCGCCAAGGGCGCCGGCACGCCACTCGCCTGGCGACCTTGCGCTCGGGAGCCCTGGGGGGCCGGGTTTAACCAGCAAGACAGGGACCCTTCAGCTTTCAGCGTTGATGGACAGTCGAATAAAGCTGGGAGCTCAATGACACACCAATCAGCCCGTGTCAGAGCGGGAGGAGAGTGGCAGCGGCTACAGAGTCAGCAGACGAGGTGAAAACAGACGCTTTAGATCACCGACCCAACATAGACTGACTTTTACCGTTACACGGCGGCCCTCGCTGAGGTCAGGTGGCGTGGAATTGCGGGCATTGATCAGCGGGCGAGGACGACGACGGGTGCGTGTTGTTGTTGTCTGACCACCAATCACAGTAATGCAGAGAGATGGCGACGTCTTCAGGGTGAGGTCATGGTTCCTGTCTGACTCTGCAGCCAAGACATGAGGAACATATGCGATAATGTTGTTGAATATCGCAATAACAATGTTACTCGCGATACATCAACAGATATTAAAATGGACTCAATTCTGCATTTCTGCTGCTTTCAGTGGGGTCAGCCCAATGTTCCCACAGCCCTATGTCCCACATTTAGAAGATTTTTCTTAAAATTAGGCCCTATGGTCCCACATTTATAGGACATTTTCAAAATTAGGTCTTGTGTTCCTACATTTCCCTTCAGTTTAAGCCCTATCCTCCCACAACATTTGTTAGGGTTAGGGGGATAAAATCTGATACAAATTTATGAAAAAGGAAAGGTGGGAACATAGGGCTGTGGGAACATTGGTCTGTAGGAACATAGGACTGTGGGAACATTGGGCTGTGGGACCATAGGGCTGTGGGAACATTGGGACTGTGGGAACATAGGGCTGTGGGAACATAGGGACTGTGGGAACATTGGTCTGTGGGAACATAGGGCTGTGGGAACATAGGGCTGTGGGACCATAGGTCTGTGGGAACATAGGGCTGTGGGACCATAGGGTCTGTGGGAACCATAGGGCTGTGGGACCATAGGTCTGTGGGAACATAGGGCTGTGGGACCATTGGGCTGTGGGAACATAGGGCTGTGGGAACATAGGACTGTGGGAACATAGTGCTGTGGGAACATAGGACTGTGGGAACATAGGGCTGTGGGAACATAGGGCTGTGGGACCATAGGGCTGTGGGACCATTGGGCTGTGGGAACATAGTGCTGTGGGAACATAGGGCTGTGGGACCATTGGGCTGTGGGAACATAGTGCTGTGGGACCATAGGGCTGTGGGAACATAGTGCTGTGGGAACATAGGGCTGTGGGACCATTGGGCTGTGGGACCATTGGGCTGTGGGAACATAGAGCTGCGGGACCATAGGCACACTCCCCTTTAAGTATTCTTCTACTACACAACTAATTGCTTGTTGAATTTAAAACAAATGAAAGGAAATCATTTTGAACATTCTTTTATGGACAAATTTATAAATTATATTCAATATAAAAGGCACCACTAACAAAAAAAGTTGACAGTTACATTTTAACATGCAGTTTTCCGCCGATATTTTCTTTCTGTCTCCAAAATTATAAGATGACAACACCCATATCTGGGATATTTTGGCTTTACTTTTGTACAGCGGGAGGAAGTGGAAACACGTCGTCCATCTTTTTTTGATGGAGAACGTTGGTCTACAGCCGTTGATAACGCCCCTCGGAAATCAAAAATGAACAGAGAGGTTTTCAGACTAATGTGGATTTGCAATTTGGACTGGTAATGTCATGCTAGGAGTTTTAATCCTTTTTAGGGGATTTGTAAAAAAGCATAAATACTTTCATGATGCATCATGGGACGTGTAGTCTTGCATTGCCAGACCTAATTTAAATTACCAGTGTATTTCCATGTGTACTTCGTCCACAGCAATCCCACCAATCGCTCCCAAGTTAGAGAGGAAACGCCCTAAACATATTCTTTATAAATCTTTACAATCATTCCCCGAAAGAACCAAGCAGATCTGTCTTGTTGCATCACCCAAATGTTCTTCAAAACTTGACATTTGCAGCGTGTAGCTCGCTAGCTCGAAGTTTGTTGTTGTTTCCAGAAGAGAACGGACTTTGACATCGATAGAGAAGACATCCTGTCCATGTCAGGCTTTATCCTAGAAATGGACTTCTGTTGATCCAGACTATGGGAAGTGTAGTATCCAACATTTTGGAAGTTTTATACAGCATCTGCTGCAACAATTTCAACCATTCATTTTAAAATCCGTCTCTTGTAGGTCCCCCAACTTCAGAGAAGAACAGGATTGATGTTTTTGCAGAGAGCAATATGTTTCTCCAGCTGATCCCAAATCATGAAAATCACCAAATTCTGAGAAAAATAGTTTCCACCTAACAGCAGAGATATAAAGTCCACTCTCGGGACTTAATGGTGTATTTTTTCCTGCCAAACCACTGTGATGAATTGCTGCTCTGCTCTGTTCCAGCAACACAAACACACACACACACACACACACACACACACACACACACACACACACACACACACACACACACACACACACTCGTGGCCATATTCTCCCTGACAAACCAGCACAGACACATTATCAAATGGAAGCTATGGGCTGCAGTTATTTAAAGGTTGTCATGTAATTACTGCTCAGCAGCAGCCCTCATCTGAAGCCCTGCACGCTCTCAGGCTGCATTCAGGGTCAACGTGAGAAAGTGGCGGCTGATTTTAGCGCGCGCTCTCGGCCCACTGTCGCACTGAAGCTAATGGGTTTTATGGAAGAGACCTCTGTGCAGCAAAACAGCCAGGAAGCTTCAAAGAGTTCTCCATCTAATGCACTCATCCGCAGTAAAATGGTAACATGCAATTATCCATGCCAAAATGGCACCTCCATCCACTTCCATTTGTGGTTCACATCACACGGAGGATAACATCTATGTTTTGTAATTAGTGTAATTAGCATTCCTCCTTGGCGGGTTGCACTGTGTTGTGTTCAAAGTCAAGCGGACGTGATGGTAACGATGACTGATTTTATCCCCTTGATGTTTTATCAATCACACAGATTTTTTTCAGAAACACAAATGTCCTTCCAAAAAGTGGAGTTTTAATTCCATTAAAAAAATAACAAGCCCTACACTGCCAAAAAACTACATTTGAGCACATTATTTATATGCACTCACTATTTAGTAATGTTGACTGTGAACTCATTTGGACGTTAGTGTACAAGAAGTTGACTGCTGCAGCATTTTTGTTTTAACCGAAACATACAAGCCACCAATCAAAGCAGATGGAAGGTATTTCTTATATATATATATATATATATATATATATATATATATATATATATATATATATATATAAGAAATACATAGGCCTTTATTAGTATAGGACAGCTGAAAACATGAAAGGAGAGAGAGAGAGAGGGGGAATGACATGCAGCAAAGGGCCGCAGGGCAGAGTTGAACTTGCGGCCGCTGCGTCGAGGAGTAAACCTCTATATATGGGCACGCGCTCTACCAGACTGTTCCATTTGTCTGCCGGAGACGACAGATTTCGATAACGCTTATTATCTAAAAATTTGGTCGGAAAGACGGAGTATAACGTGCATCATAACATTCATCATCATAAACTTATCGATGATGACACAATATACATATACATTATTGCTTTTTATACTTCATACTGTGAACTTCTGCACAGTTCTTGGACAATTTGGAAGATTTTAGAATAAAACTTGCACTTTTTAAACTGTACAGCTCTTACATTTGAATTCAGATAGGCCTAGGCCTGCATTGTACATATTTTATGTAGACTATTTTAATGTCATGACATGTTTATTTAAAGGGACAGATGCAACAAATCTCCAATGTATAGCATCACAGCATTTAAAGCTATGGCTAATTTCCGGGGACCGCCCATTTCTTCGACGCTCCATTGTTCCGACCTCTTAATAACCCGAAAAATTCCCTTTGGTCCTACAGCCCACTATTCCGACGTCCCTTTGGTGGCGAAATTACGAATCCCGCTATGGCCACGCCAAGACCTCAAGTGGTTAAGGTTAGGATAGCCGATTGGTCAAATGATAGGACCATAACAAATGGGGTTACATTACCTTCCGTAAGCATGGACGCCTGGCCAATAAATGCTATTGAAGGAAGGGTCTTGGCGATGCGGGATTCCTAATATCGCTGGTGGACGTCGGACTAGTGGGCTGTAGGACCAAAGGGAATTTTTCCGGTTATTGAGAGGTCGGAACAACGGAGCATCAGAGAAATGACATGGCACCTAATTTCCAATGCCCGTCCCTAGAAGGGCTTTTTTAAACAGTCATAAAAAACAAACATTAAACATTGGCACACTAAAATACATAAATCACATACACATACAAGGCACATGCATCTGTAACCCCCCCCCCACACACACACACACACACACACACACACACACACACACACACACAAGCCAGCCCAACCCTATATGTGACTACAGGTCTGATTATCAATTAAGAACATCTTCAGTTTCATTATTATTTGTATTGTTTTTAGCTCAATGGGCAGCTCATTCCATTTCTTAGCCCCCGGCCAAAGGAGGAAATATATCGTAATATTTCATATCTTTATTGTAATTTTAATCTGTTCTACATTTATGTCCATTGTTTTTTTTTGCATTATTTGCCTTCATTGTTCATTTCATGTCCCCTTACTTTAGTTATGTTATGCACCAAAACACCAAAGCAAAATCCTCGGTTGTGATGGCAATAAACCGGATTCTGATTTTGAATGGCAGAACTCACACTTTTGGTGGGAGTTTTTTGGGGTATTTTTTCTATGCAACCATTGTTCTCATAGAGGCCAGGTGTGTGTGTGTGTCATCAGTGTGTAATGTGAAGCAGCTGCTGATAGTTGGACTCCTCCAAGTTGAGCCAAAGTAGAACGGCAGGCTGGTTCGGCTGCTTTGTTAGTTTTGTGTATTTAGTCTTCCTTTTCATTCCCAGTTACATTGATTCAAGTTGTAAAAGACATTTAATCAGTGAAAGGTGTACTTTCACTGAAAGGACTTTAGGCTTACTCTTTATATGACCTTTTGTTAATTTAGTCTTCCCCTGTAGCTGATGTTAAGTGTACATTCCAGTAGTATTCCAGTAAGTATTTAAGCACATGATGTAGTGAATTGAATGTAGTCAGAGGGAGGTAGGCGGGGGACTAGTCGTTATTTAAGTTTGTGCCTTCTGTTTCTATGATGTGATTATGGTTTCTAACATAATTGAAATTCCTATTAAACAATGGACTCTATGATGCTGTTGCTTCATAGAAATAATATCCCTCCAGGATTTTTTTTTGTTTCCAAGCACAGATTCAAACCAAGAATGTGTTTGTCCGTCTCTCCAAACTTCCCTACTGTGTCTGCTCTTGACCCTAACCCTACTAAAGATGAAAAAGATCACAAACTAGGGCTATCATTTCATTTAATAAAGGCTCATTACACAATGTTGAAGAGGCGTGTCAAGCAAGACAACCCCTCCACACCCAGAGCTTTAAGCATTTCTGGACGGATCTCATCAATTCCTGGGGCTTTGCCACTGTGGAGTTGTTTAACTACCTCAGCAACTTCCACCAGGGAAATTGTCAACAATCCCCCATCATCCTCCAGCTCTGCCTCTACCATAGAGGGCGTATTAGTCGGATTTAGGAGTTCCTCAAAGTGCTCCTTCCACCGCCCTATTACCTCCTCAGTTGAGGTCAACAGCGTCCCATCCTTACTGTCCACAGCTTGGATGGTCCCCCCTCCTGAGGTGGCGAACGGTTTTCCAGAAGCACCTTAGTGCCGACCGAAAGTCCTTCTCCATGTCTTCTCTGAACTTCTCCCACACCCGCTGCTTTGCCTCTTTCACGGCAGAGGCTGCAGCCCTTCGGGCCCTTCGGTACCTTGCAACTGTGCCTGGGGCACAGCGGCTTCACCTGGATAGTGGGCACTGTCGGCGAGTTCAGCGCTGGTGGTGGCGGCTTGGGTTTTGCCAAGGAGGATTGTGTCCAGTTCTAGTTCACCCTTCGCAAGCATTCCATCCTTCAGCATGAGTTGCAGGGAGGTGTGGCCATTTTTTTAAGTCATTGGTAGGCTCAGCAGACTTCACGCCTCTGCATCTGAGATCCACACATGAGCATGTTGGACAAACAAATGCTCCTGGTTCATGTCTTTGGGTTTTGCCGAGGAGGATTGTGTCCAGTTCTTGTTCACCCTTCTGGATTTTAAACAGGGTGGGTATTCTCTCCTCCAGCTTAATCACCTTATGGCTCAAGTTGATGCAGCTTTCACAGCTGGATGATGTAGAGGTAAGTGGATCCATAGCACACTGGTAACCAGGAGCTGGTTCGCATGCGTTTCATCCTTCAGCATGAGTTGCAGGGAGGCATCACCATTTTTTAAGTCCTTGGTAGGCTCAGCAGACTTCACTCCTCTGCATCTGGTATCCACACCTGGGCATGTTGGACAAACAAATGTCTATTTATCAAGTCAAGTATCAAGTGCCTGATTTTCTCTCTCTGCCCTCCTCCTCTTAATAGGCAATCATTTCTATGAACATGGCTAGTTATGTTGATTGTCATCCCACCTCTATTTAGTAGGACCGAGCTAAAGGTTGTTGTAAGATGGTCCTACCCTGCTGAGATCCCAGTGATTACAACTTAGTGTGTAAAAGCTATGAATGTCATTTGTGCTGAGAAGTGCTCCTGTCTTTAGCCACGATGGCTGGTGGTGAGCTGGCGTCTTAGAGAATGGAAACCCCCGACATCTCTACAACAGTGGCAAAGGAAAGGTCACTCTGACAATCAATACACTGCTTCTCTCTGTTTGCCTCTAAGCTTTATTGTTTCTGGAAAATAAGCTTTCAGAAGTTAATATCCTAAATGAGTTGTTAAGATGGAGGTTTAGTTGAATAGTTGAGAGGGAGCTGTGATGACTTGTAGGAAAAAATGTTACTTTTCTGCTGATCCCTTTTTATTTTCCCTGCAGGAGTAGAAAAAATAAGTGTCGCAGCGAATGTTAACTACTTCAGTTTGCTGCTAATGTTTCGCGACTGTGGAGAAAATTAACTTTCCAACGCGTGCTTTTACAATGCCACCAGTACGAATGAATGTTCCTTCATTAAGAAGCCTCTTCGGTATACGTTGGGTAAACCAGCATTCGATACACTTCAGGTGTGCACTTAATTGTGCTCTCCTCAAACCTCTCCGACAGCATCATTAAAACCCCATTACCCATAACAAAGGCGGGGGTACTCACTCTGAATT
>NC_135864.1:2240732-2405732 GCF_031162955.1 Sander vitreus
ACGACGAGCTGCTCACAGCCTGACGAGTCACCTTCCATCCACCTCGCTAAACTACCAACTTCCTGACATAACTTCCTGCCGCCGCAGACGCCGCGATGGCGATCTGCAGACAGCCGCTGTCAGGGAGGGAGGAACAGGGGGGTCGGCACATGAAGGGAGACGGAGTCAATTAAAACTAATAGGAAACAAGAGAGCACTACGGGTCAGGCAGGACACTGTGTGTGTGTGTGTGTGTGTGTGTCGTATCGTTTGTGAGGACCAATTACAGTTTCAGAGCGACAGACATTTTGTCTGCTCCTGTGTTTTTGTTTGAAAAACCAGTAACATCCAGTCCTCATTTAACTGTCCATCAAGGAGCATTAAAGCTACATTATTCGTTTAAAAAAACAAAACTAAAAAAGAATAGTGGGTTAAATGAGTTTAATGTGAAAAAGGTCGCTCAAAGTGACAAATCCACAGAAAATGATCTCTGACTCTGCAGCTCTAAGGAGCTATGTAGCCTCTTTTTAAGCTCCTAGTTTTCTTTTTAAGGTGCATTTACTGTCTGGTTCAGTCTCCGCGTACAACCACAGCAGTAAAGTTTAAGTATACTATTTATATACTAGGCTACTTGGTACATTACAAGCGGCAACTTCCGGGCCTGACAACACGTTCTCACACCCATCTCGTAAAATATGGACGCTTGGTCAGGTGCCTTTATTGTTCTTATTGACGCTAAAAGTCTCCTTTAGTAAACACGCTTGTTCGGGACTATTGACGTCCCTTTTGACGCAGTTATGTTAAGGAAAAGGTCGTGGGTGGGCGTACGGTTCCTTACCTAACTGCTGCTCTCCCCGGTGCACAAACCCGCTGAAAGACTCCTTTTTCGTCGCATCAGACGCTGACAGCCACTGTCCAAACGTCCTTATTCTACGAGTTCGGAATGAGAACGGGTTGGGCCT
Organism: Sander vitreus; assembly: GCF_031162955.1. Taxonomy (NCBI): domain Eukaryota; kingdom Metazoa; phylum Chordata; class Actinopteri; order Perciformes; family Percidae; genus Sander; species Sander vitreus. The sequence continues at coordinate 2,241,674 of NC_135864.1, forward strand.
GAAAAGTGAAGCCAACGTTGTGTTGTCTTTGGGTCCAATTTGACCCATTTTTTTCAAAAATGTATTTATCAGAAATATGGGTTTCCTTTTAACTATCTAATTTTAATGACCCAAAAATAACACGGATGATTCCACACATCGCGCTATGCAAGTACAACAAAAGATAGGATCTCTACTTTCATTGAATTGTGGGTGTTTTATGAAAAAGAAAAAGAAGAAATGTTTCAAAACCAGACTGAATGTTGACATTTACCCTTCTGTGATTAGCCTTCATTTAATAGGAGTCTAACAAATTCATGATTTCTGCTTTTGTAACTGAAGAATAAGGTATAATTTCCTATGAATGACTGAACTGTACTGACCATGAATTCCAAAAATGTATTAAATGTAAAACTGGTAATAAGTTGGTGTTAGTGGTGTTTATAAATGGTAGCGAAAAGAAGCATTAAACGTCAAAAACATTGAAAAAAGAGCCAAAAGTGTCGATAAAAGAGACAAAAACGTCAGAAAAAGGGTTGATTTTCAGGACGACAAGTACACGGTCGAATGGAAGCCAACACAAGGGTGAAAGCTGCGTTCTCTCTAACTTCCAGCAGGGGGTGACTCTCCGGCTCCAAAAAGAAGTCTGTTGCTATAGAAGGCTTTTTGTTTTTTACACGTCATTTAGCTGACGCTTTCATCCAAAGCGACTTACAATTGCTATATGTCAGAGGTAACACACATCAGAGAGTTAAGTGTCTTGCTCAGGGACACATTGGTTGACGTATGCAGTGGGAATCGAACCCAGATCTCTCACATGACATGATCTGTTTTCTGATTGGCTCAGGCATATTTGAAAATGTATGTAATGTTTTTATTTATTTTTTGGGGCTTTTTCCACCTTTAACAGACAGGACAGGTGAGGAAGGGGAGAGAGAGAGGGAGAGAGAGAGAGAGGGAGAGGGGGAAGACATGCAGGAAATGGTCAGAGTCAAACCCTGGACCTCTGCGTCGAGGCATAAATCTCTAAACATATGTGCGCCTGCTCTACCACTGACCCAACCCGGCCATGATATGTATGTAATATTTATCTTTTGTGTTGTTCTCCTGTCAGACTCCACTGGAATCTAAATCTGTTTTTCTTTTCTTTCATTTTTTTCTGGCAGTTTTGTTTTTATTGAACCCAGAGGGGAAATTTAAGTTTGTTAACAGCAGCAGCAGTGAGGAGTACAGATTACAGAGCAGAGTGTGTGTGTGTGTGTGTGTGTGTGTGTGTGTGTGTGTGTGTGTGTGTGTGTGTGTGTGTGTGTGTGTGTGTGTGTGTGTGTGTGTGTGTGTGTGTGTGTGTGTGTCTGTGTGCGTGTGTGTGTGTGTGTGTGTGTGTGTGTGTGTGTGTGTGTGTGTGTGTGTGTGTGTGTGCGTGTGTGTGTGTGTGTGTGTGTGTGTGTGTGTGTGCTAATGAAGGTAGGTAGGTAATGACGGGTGTGAATACAAATAAAGTTATATTAAAGTGTGTCTTTATGATAGTGATAAAATCTTAAAGAAACATTGTAAAACGGTGGAAGAGAAGGGTGAATGATTGATTATGACTCATAGATGTGCTTGTTAAAGTCAGATGAAATGAAACTCACTCACAGCAAACAGCTCAGTTCAGAAAGGAGCTTCCTCTAAATGATTCACCGTCTGATCACTGAAGGTAGACATGAATAGCTATTAAGATTTATACAATGACAAGGAACGGTTTAATACATTTTCAATGCAGCAAAGGCGAACGACATGTCTTACATTTTCATTTTGTATCTATACCTCGACACTCGACTTTTATAAAAGCTATAAAGAGCGATGTCCAAGTTATCTTCTCTTTCAGTGGCGTTTTTTTTGTGATTAACAAACGCCACTGAAAGAGAAGATAACTTGGACATCGCTCTTTATAGCTTTTATAAAAGTCGATGTCGATATATATATATCATAGTATATATATATATATATATATATATATATATATATATATATATTTTGCACAAAACACAACTTGCAGCATGAACACACCCCTCCCCTCCCTCTCATCATGGTGTTTGGTGTTTTAAGCCCCCAACGTCTTCTCCCAGGCAGCGCGGCCTGGGAGGCACTAGGATTAGGCAATGGTTAGGGTTAGGGTTAGGGTTAGGGTTAGGGTTAGCCTCCTTGTGAAGTAGACCGTCGCAGCGCTGCCTTGAAGTCGACGTTTGGGGCTTAAAACACCATCGAGCTCTCGTCATCAACACCCACCCAGACCAAAATCAAGAAAAGATGACGCAGTAACTACAATATTCAAGACCAGTCAACAAAATACTACACCGAGTATGTTTACATGCACACCAATATTCCACGACTATTCAGAATATTACAATATTCCCAATTTGATTCAGGTCATGTAAACAGCATATTCCGGTTGGATATTCGGTATAAGGCCTTTTTTCCAAATATAGCATTTTTTTCCTATTAAGATGTGGGATATTCCAGTATTATTCGGGTTTTAGAGGCATTGTTTGGACAATATGCATCTCAATCTGGGTTTTAACCACAGTCAGCTAAACACTTTTTCTGCTCACCAGTTCCATTTCCACTTCCTCTCAGCCTGCTGCATTGAACGCTCCACCTACGTAAACATCTTCCCGTAATCAACGGCGCCGTCATGACGTCAACCAGCGTAGCGCGCGTAGTGCAAGCGTAGGGTTCGGTTCAGTGGAAAAATGTTCTAAGGTTCGGCAGAAACCGAGTCCCGTCAAAACGCCCAATATTCGGCCCAATCCGAAGGCGAATCCTGGATTCTCTGAATCCCTGGTTCATTTAATACCAAATCTCTCCCTGGAGTAAGATGATTTCTCCGTGTGTCAGCCGTTATCTCACACAAAAACTCACTGACTCACATTTATTTTCATCACACGGCTGTTTTCAACATGTTTCCACATACTGAAATGACTCGGCTTTTTAACACAAGATGGAGTTGCATAATCAACGTTCAGTCCAAAAGAAAAGAGGGTGAATCTGTGTCAGCTACAGGCGCTTTTAAACCTGTGAAATATCTGTGTGGCAGCGGTATTGTGACACTACTTGATATTCAGGGCTTCGGTGTCGGCCTCATTGACTTCCATTCATTCAAACTGGGACTTTGTGTCCACACAGACACAGAGACACACACACACACACACACACACACACACACACACACACACGTAAAGAAGAAGTGGAGAGAGATAGTCAGCCACCATACCTCCACAATACCCTCCTCATTGAAAAGCACCTTGGGATAATGATGGAGGTGCTCCTAAGTGGCTCGGTGGTCAAGAGGAAGCGGGGCTTATCGCGGTTGCCACAGCAACCGGCGGAGGAGAACTTCACACAGGCGCAGAAATATCGACATCCGGCTCTCTGTGTGCCTCGCCTCGGCCTCGTTAGGAAACAATCTGCAACACTTTTCAGTTGAGAGGGAGAGGGGGGGACACAGAGAGGAACATTGTGTCTGAGCTGATGATGTGATGATGGAGCAGAATGTTTCTGCATCGGCTTGCGCTGAATCAATTATTGGCAATTTCATCATTTATGATGTCATGAACTGTACTACCGCCGCTACAGAGGAGACAGAATTTCGGCTTTAATTAGCATCCGGCATCAAGTAAAAGTACCAATACCACACTGTAAAAAAATACTCTGTATTGTTACAAGTAAAAAGTCCTGTATTGAAAATGTTTAAGAAAAAGTATCAGGAAAATGTACTTAAAGTATTAAAGTGGCCATATTATGCTCATTTTCAGGTTCATAATTGTAATTTGAGGTTGTGCCAGAATAGGTTTACATGGTTTAATTATCATAAAACACCATATTTTTGTTGTACTGCTCATTGCTGCAGCTCCTCTTTTCACCCTGTGTTCAGGTCTCTGTTTTAGCTACAGAGTGAGACCTCTCACTGCTGGAACATCTTTGTTGGCAGTCGCACATGCTCAGTAGCTAATTAGGACTACGTGCTCAGTAGCTAGAGTAAGGGGACTACATCATTCAGCTAGATAAGGACTACATACTCAGTAGCCTGGTGGACTACATGCTCAGTAACAGTGGACTAATTAGTGGCTGAGTGGACTGCGTGCTCGTCCAGCTAGGTAAGGACTTCCACATGAGCTAGCTAGCTGTTTCTCCAGCTTCAGTCTAGTACAGGCCAGGTTTGGCTGGGAGACTTCTTCTAAGCAGTAGCACTTCCACCTTTGTGTGGAATACCTGCAGAACAGGGACATGGAAGTAGTTCTATACAATTCATTTTGTAGATTAGGGTGAATTTGTGTGTGGTGTAGCTGTGTTTTGTCATTGAGAACGAGCTAGCATGCTAGTGCTAGCATGCTAACGGTTAGCCCCCTAGGCCCCTCGTCTCGGCTAGTTACTTAGAAAGCCGTGCAGATTTTGACCAGCTCACCAGAAATCCGTATCTCACTCTAAACAGCATGGATGGTTTTTTTCAAAGTTTGTATGCACCAGAGACACAAAATAACTATAATTTTTTTCATAATATGGGCACTTTAAAGCTTTATTGTGTAACTTTTCCATATTAATGAATGCTGTTACATTCAAGCCATTGCCAAATGAGTTGCTACAAAGCTAATTAAGACTATCAGCTCCACACAACTCTCTCTCTGTATCTCTCAGTGTGACTGTGTTCAGAAGATTGTGGCGTCCGGTGACTTTCCCGCACAGAAACTAGAGTGAAGATAATGACCTCTTCTGAAGAGTCCATCATGTGTTTTTAATCTGTGTCCCTCCTTGGCTGCAGCAACTTCCATGGGAGGGGTGGCGCTCACGAGCTTGTATCATGTGGACGCGCCGACAGTTTTGTTGTCATTACTTAGAATTCCTCATGGGGAGACAGAAACTACACGCTATAGCTTTAAATGTAAAGAAAACCAGTTGTGTGTTTAATGGTCTAATCATCTCAGCTGGACTTGTAGGCCGTTATATTGTTGGCTAGTTTCATTTATAATAAAACATCAGCTTTTATAAACTACATGTGTTTTGTGTGCAGGAATCTTAATGTGTAAAGTAACTAGTAACTAAAGCTGTAACAGATGAATGTAGTGGAGTAACTAAAGTAACTAGTAACTAAAGCTGTAACAGATGAATGTAGTGGAGTAACTAAAGTAACTAGTAACTAAAGCTGTAACAGATGAATGTAGTGGAGTAAAAAGTACAATATTTCTCTCTGAAATGTAGCGGAGAAGTAGAAAGTGGCATGAAAAGAAAAGACTCAAGTAAAGTACAAGTACCTCAACATTTGTACTTAAGTACAGTACTGAAGTAAATGTACTTATGTTACATTCCACCACTGAACATTTTACCAGAGATGGTGTTTGTCGGGTAGACACAGGGAATATGACATTAGGGAATATGAGGACGCGTCAGATCATAGACTGTATAAAGACATAAAGATGGCCGACACGCCTCCATTTCCTACCGCTGTACAGAAGAGAAGCCACCATCTTGACATTTTGGAGCCAGAGTCTGTGCAGTAGTGAGCTGGCGGTACCCGCCCATAACACCCGCCCAACCACGGGCGGTACCCACCCAACCAATCGCGAGTCAATCCCAGCTGTCAATCATGACGTTTCACCCCGTTAATATAGCATCAAAATAACTAATAAAAACCTGAACACTTGAACAAACGTCAGCGTGATCGGAACTACCTAAAACAACAGAAACCATCTTTGGGAAAAATGTATTTTGACATGTAGGCCTACTTTTTGTCCATGACCTATCCACTAAAGGGGGTGGGGTTTATGACCTATACTGCAGCCAGCCACCAGGGGGCGATTGTTTTGGCTTCACTTATACCAAGGCTTTCCAATTTGGGGCCCGCGGGCCAAGTTTGGCCCCATGCTCCTTTTTTTTTAGCCGGCTCATTGTCCTCTTATTTTGAAAGTGCTATAAAATCCTGACCGTAGCCCTAATGCCTACGAAACATAGTACATTTTGTTCAGCTAAACAGTACTTACAGTGCTGTTTAACTTCCTGATTTAATTACATACGTAAGTCATATTTTAAAAGAATTAGAAGAATTGCTGTTTTCTTCAACATCAACATTTATTTTTGGCCTGTGGCTGTCCATCTAGATACATTTTGGGCTTTTAAATGAAAGAATTTGGATTAAAAAGTCAATGCATCAACCTCTGGTCCAGATACATCACACATTTATAACTACACACACTAGCAAAGCTGCACAAAAGCTGGTCTAAGGTCAGTTTTTAACTGTCATACACATTACAGAAGCCAAAGAGGATCTTACTGTGATGTATTTCAGAATAAAACTGAATATGCAGACAGAATGATTTCAATTTTGAGAGGGATTTGATCAAACCGTCGAGGGATTTAATCACTTCACAGTGGGCATGACTTGGCGAGCACCGTGTCCACCCACGGCTCCCTCAACCGCGCTGTGCATACTTTAGATTAAAGTGTGGAACTATCTCATCAAAAAGTGAGTATAAAGGCTTCTGAATCTGACCGGTCTGCTCTAAGTACCTGTCCAACTCCACCATCCATGTCCTTATTGGTCGAGTCTTCAAAACTCAGACATACATTAAATGACATTGCTTTTTTTCTTTCTTTTTTTTTACATCCAGTGCCAATGTTTATAACATATTTGCTTTCTATAATGTATTTACTTTCCTCCACAGCGCTGCGGAGGAGGTTCTGGTGAGTCCACACAGCGTTCCTGGATGGGAGAAAAACGTGCTCTGGTTTATTGGCATTTCTTTAAACCAATCACAATCATCTTGGGCGGCGATAAGACGGACGGAGCCACGGTGCCTCTGCTAAATAGCCTCAGGAAGGAACTTGTTTTGGTGGAACGTGTGGACGTTCAAAGGTTGTTTTAGTCGTGCAACAGAAAACTCAGATTGGACAGATAGTCTAGCTAGCTGTCTGGATTTACCCTGCAGAGATCTGAGGAGCAGTTAACCATAGTCCTCACAAATCCACCGGAGGTTAGAACGCCAACACAGAGACAGAGGAAGGGGACGGACATCCGGCCAAAAAAATTTGTAAATCCTGCGGAATTTCCGGCAGCACCGGAACAATCGCGGAAATGAAACAACGTCGATATAGACTAAGGTTTGTGAAACATCACTTTAACAGTTAACGAGAAGACAGAGTTGGCTGCAGGACTGTGACACAATGTGAACTTAAGGCCCTGACACACCAACCCGATAATCGGCCGTCAGACAGTCTGGCGAGGTCGGTGACTCGAGTCTGTTCGGTGTGTTCCGTGCCGTTGTCCTTCGAAGGGGGCGTTGTCCTTCATTTCGGCCGACCTGACTTGCTGGGTCGGAGGGCGGGCAGTCGGACTCAATGACCAATCTGATTGGTGCTGAGTGCTAACCCGGAAATGACGAGCGGGATGAGTGACGAACGCCTCTTAAAATCTGACAAAATCTTTCAAACTGACCTTTGTTGATCTGAAGTGAAGACAGATTCAGCAACTCCACGGCCTATTTCTCGCTTAAAATGTTTTCAGAAACACGTTTCAGTGAACTATTTTCGTAAAATACGAGATCGTATTTCGAACAAGCCGCCATTATCGGTCAGCTGGAGAAGCCAGACCCACGTGACGCGTTCGTCATTTCTGGTTTTCATTTTTTGTATTACGTCTCGCGCACGTGCAGAACGTACGCTCAAGTCGGCGTCGCTTTGGTGTGTTCCAAGGCACTGTTTGGACCTCGGGAAGCCGACTGATCAGTCCGACTGCCTTTCCTGCCGACGGTCAGCCGTCGGGTTGGTGTGTCAGGACCTTTAAGGGTCCTGAAGGTAAAGCCTACCGCAATTGTGAAAGACAAAATACTACCAAAGTACTTAATAGAAAATTATAGCCATTTTACAAGAGGTAGCTTGAGAGACTGTATTCCTTTTGGATTCAATAGTCTAATGGGCAAAAACACAACGGTACAGTAAAGTCATCTAATCTGCTCACAGATCAGAAACTAAGTGTTGAAATGGTTGCAAAGTACCATGTAGCATTATCAATTTCAAATATAATATTTTACTTTTTATGACCAAGAAAACACAAGGCATGTTGACCGCCGTCTGCTATCACGTTGATTGGATTGTCTGCACTTGTTGTTGTCATGTCTAGTCCCTGTATCAAGTTTTTGATTTTAGTTTGTTTCATGTTTCTGCTTAGTTTTCCATTTCCTGTTTTATTTTGAAACTTACCGTCTCGTCTCATTTCAGGTCCGTTGTCTTCCTGGTCTTTGTTCTCCTTCCCGCCTGTGTGATTACCTGTCCCCGCCCCTATGTGTTGCTCCTGTGTCTCATTGTCTCCCCTGTCTTGTGTATTTAGGTTCAGTCTTTCCTTTACTCCTGTGCCAGATTGTCTGTTTTCCTAGTGTGCAGCCTTCGAGCGTTTTTCCCTGTATTCCTGAGTTCCTGTTTACCTTGGATTGTTGACCATTGCCTCTTTATGGATTGCCCTTTGCCTGTTGTTTTTTGAACACTGTTTCCTGTAAGTTTTATTAGCGTGGTAGTGAAGTTAAATCATGTGAACATTGTCAAAAACCAATGGGTGTGCTCCCCCCAGCCCCAAACAGGAAGCAGCAAATGGCTAGAGCCAGCTCTGGGGGGGCTGTCATGCTGATTTGAGCATGTTCTAAATGTCTAGTTGACCAATCAAATTGCCTGGTTGGAGCTTCAAGATGGCTTATGGACTGACTTTTTATTTTTATTTTTATGAGATGACTATAATTTTAACGACCTATTTTTTTTGTTTTGTTTGTGAAATGACCTTGGGTGTCATGAAAGGTGCTTTAAATAAAATGTATTATTATTATTATTATTATTATTATTATTATTATTATCTACTTGTATGATTGTGGGTAATGGTGGATGTCCTTGCATAACCTCTCTTTTTTTTTATCTTCTCTCTCCCTTTGTGCCATATCTTTGTGCTACACAAATTAGAATAATAATACATATATAATTAATAATTTAATCTATTATTCATTTATCATCCTGGAAGTGTTCTGTGATGTCTGATGTGGTGTGTGCTGGGTTTATTTTTAATTTTTTGTAGCTGCGACCAAACGTTAAGCTGGACGTTAAGTCTGGTGTGATACTTGTAAGAATAAATCCTGGCTGTATGATAACAAATGGGAATAAATCAAGCCGTCAGAATGTAAATTCATAAGTGCACCTGGAGCTGTGGGGCAGAAGGCATTGGAAGCGGCGATGGAGGCCATTAAGCAACGATGTGGAAGTGATTATCTGTGAGACAATCAGACTGTCAGAGGATTGGCAGCTCGCGCTCCGAGGATTGAATAATAAAAAAAATACAGACCTGACCTGCTCTCTGAAGTGCCGCTGCCACTTCATCATCATCACCATCACCATCATCATCATCATCACCATCACCATCATCATCACCATCATCATCACCATCACCATCGCAGAGGTGCAAAGAGTACAAAAATATTCTTCTTAAAGCTATAGTGCGTAGTTTCTGTCTCCCCCCATGAGAGATTTTGAATAATGACAACAAAACTGTCGGCGCGTCCACATGACACAAGCCTTCAGTTATCACGCTTTTGCGAATTGATAACGGCACAAAGCCGATTTTCGATTGTAGTTCAACGACGCGAAACAAAGTCAGACACGGATGTGATTTAAAATGTAGCAAGGTACAATACTTCAAACAAAAAGTCAAATTCCAGATTTTTTAAATATTACTTTTAAAAAGGAAAGGTACACGAAAACGCCTCAATTACAGTAACGTGAGTAATTGTAATTTGTTACTTTCCACCCCTGCACCACGCTGGGGCGATTCCAGGATTTTTTAAGTTAGGTGGCACGGGGGGGGAGATGTTCACGAGACATTTTTTGGAAGTCCAAGTTGATTCTCAAGTCTTTGAGGGGCAAGTCTCAAGTCTCTGATCTGTCCCTAACACTGTATTATTAAATCTTATGAATTGACTTGGTGTCGCCATCGTCAATGCATTTTTTGATATGTGAGTGCATGCACATAAGGCATAGCGCATGCGTTACGTTGCACATTATGGCAAAGGGCAGTGGACATGCAGCTCGTCATACGTTTCCCCAACGTATATGCGCCAATAAAAGAAAATAGAAATACATGAATACATTTCGATTTAAAAAGCAATAATTGCATGAAAACAGATTGTTGACGAGTCTCGAAGCTCAAGTCTCAAGTCAAGTCTGAAGTCTTTTGGGTCGAGTCGCAAGTCAAGTCTGAAGTCTGTTTGTGCGACTTAAGTGCGACTCAAGTCTCAGACTTGATTCCCCATCTCTGATCCAGCATAAAAAGTCAGATTAGAAATATAATAATATGACAAGGCCTGGGAAGATTGGCAGAACAGGCAGCCAAGTGACAGTACTCTGATCCAATGGAAATCCCAATTGTCATATTGACAGCACTCTAGCCCTATGGATTGGGGGGGAATTCAAATTTCAGGGGGGGCCGGTGCCACCATAGATATTGTTTAATATCTATGGGTGCCACCCCATGCCCCCCTTCTAGCCCCGCCCCTGGCACCGCCGCGTTATCAGGCTGTGATCTGAGAGCCGCCTGCGACTGCGTCTGTCATCTCAAAGTATGAAAAGGAAGGTAAAAGAGCATCGCTCTCAGTTCTCTAACGGGCCCTGATGACTGCTCACCTTTTGAGCTTAACGCAGCCTGAGAGCGGCAGGTACATTTTTTCTTTTTTTTCTCCCTCTCGCCGTCACACAAACCCTTCGAGCTGATAATGGATTCATCCCTCGTTCTATAACTTTCTGCCAAAATGCAAATGCACTCCATCACATCTTTTTGACTCCCTCTCTCCATCTCTCTCTCCGCTCCTCTTTTTTTTTTTCTTCCCCCCCCCCAAGCAGCGTAGAGGATTAGCAGCCATGCGTGACTGATGGGGAGAAGATACGCCATCAGAATAAGTTAGAAGACGAAGATCTCTCTCTCTCTCTCTCTCTCTGTCTCTCTCTCCTCTTGGTTCCTTTGTGCATGAAAGAAACAGAGAGGAAAGAGAGAGAGGGGGGAGATGCTCTCCCTCTCTCTCTCTCTGAAGTGTCATCCTCTCTGCTCGTCTTTATGAAACAGGAATAAGTGGCTGGTTGAAGTGGAAGGAGACTCTGTTGGGGTGAATCTAATCCGATCCATGTTTCTGTGGCGGTATGTGACGCCACATCACCTGCACCGCAGCCCGAGGCCCTCATTACTGTCACCATCTGACTCGCTCCGAGTCTGTGTGTGTGTGTGTGTGTGTGTGTGTGTGTGTGTGTGTGTGTGTGTGCGCATTTGGTTTTATGCCAACATGTGGAAATGAAATGGTTATATATTCTTCCAAACACCTGTGCTCCCAAAGTACGTGTCAATCTGAATGCTGCACAGGTTTTAAGCAAATGTCCAACAAATAGGCAAAAAAAGATGTGTGGTTGTCCATCAGTAGTCCCATTTTGTCATTCCTATCTCCACAGTGCTGTGGAGTAAAGTCTGGCTACATCACAGATGCATTCTGGGATAGGATCTGGGTTGTTTGCATTTCTTTTAAACCAATCACAGTCGTCTTGGGTGGCGCTAAGCTCCAGACGCAGCAACAGTGGCTTTGCTAAACTTGTTGCTGAACTTGTTTTGGTGGAACATTTGCACCCCGCCAAAGAAAACTCCACATACAATATTACATGAAGTTACCTGTTGACACCATACAGTAACGTGAGATATTTAAATTAGCTGATACATGGTTAAACCTCAGTGCTTTCTTTACAATCATTCCCCGAAAGAACCAAGCAGACCTGACTTGTTGCACCATCCAAATGTTCTTCAAAACTTAACATTTTCAGCGTGTCGCTCGCCACCTCGAAGGTTGTTGATTCCCGAAGCGACGGGATTTAGAGAACAGCAACACACAGGGAGCAGAAGCAGAGGGACATCCGGTGTCAGGCAATTATCCTGGAAATGTACTTCCGTTGATCCATACTACTTTATTTCAGACAGAAGAAGCAGTGATTTACTAGCGGAAATGATGCCTACATCCATGATATTCTGCTATGAAACTGTGGGCCTCATGTACAAACGCTTTTGCGCCCATTTCAGGCGTATTTGTTTCGCAACGTGCGTGTAAAAGCATGGCGAGGTATGTACAAACATGCCGCACTGAGGTAAAAGAGCAGACTGCCTGTCGCGGATACTGAAAATGGTAAATTGCAAAGGGGTCAAGGGGAAAGTGGGAGTTTCCCATAAAGACATGGGAGGGGAAGTGTAAAATGCGCCTAATTATGTATTCCGCGGTATGTACAGAAACCTCCCGTGAAAAGCGCGCCTCTGTTTTGCGGTGACAATTCTCCGCCTCTTCAAAGCAGGTGTAAACCAGTCCCGCAGGGTTTCCTGGCAGCAGTAATCCGAGCAAGACGGAGACATAGGCTAAGGAGACGAGCTGAAAAGATTTTTGCAACAAGGATCACACTTTTTCATTTGAGTGAACACGAAATCATTAAGCGTTCCAGATTAAGCAGCCGTGCAATATTACAGTTACTGGAAGAAATCAAAGATGACACTGAATCTCCGACTCAGCGTTTACATTCCAGCAGTTGTTAAACTCCTCGCTACATTACAGATATCGGCATCAGGATCATTTCAAACAGTCAAAGCATCAGCAGTGGGAATATCTCAGTCCGCACTCAGCCGTATCATAGCACCAGTGCTTAACGCTTTGCTACGGTATAGTGGGCGGGGAAAGGCGCTGATTACCCAATCAACTGCAGGTTTGGTAAATACGACGTAAGCTGAAGTATCACAGCGTGCACTTTCTGCGGGTTGGCCATGGCGCTCATAACGCTACGTTTGCAAATGTACGTACATGAGGGCCTGAGTCTAAATCTGCATGTTACAAAAAGCCAACAGTCCCTGTGGAGAGATGGATGGGTGCAAATAAAGAAACAGGATTGTTCTTGTATTGCTTTGTAGAGCTAGCAGTTATCCGTGAAGGAGCTCGGAGTAGAGCCGCTGCTCCTTCGCGTCGAAAGGAGCCAGTTGAGGTGGTTCGGGCATCTGGTAAGGATGCCCCCTGGGCGCCTCCCTAGGGAGGTGTTCCAGGCACGTCCAGCTGGGAGGAGGCCTCGGGGGAGACCCAGGACTAGGTGGAGGGATTATATCTCCAACCTGGCCTGGGAACGCCTCGGGATCCCCCAGTCGGAGCTGGTTAATGTGGCCCGGGAAAGGGAAGTTTGGGGTCCCCTGCTGGAGCTGCTACCCCCGCGACCCGACCCCGGATAAGCGGATGAAGATGGATGGATGGACATTTGCCCAAATCGTAGATAATGACGATATCTGCTGATTAACGGTGCAGCTTCAGCCAAAATGTCCAGCTTCCATCTTTTTTATCTCACCCGGACTGGTCCTGAGGCTCGTCGGTGCTAAATGTAGTGCACCCTCAATACCCAGAATCCCCTCTGTCACCCAGGACACTTGCAGTTTCTTGCCTCCTTTTTATTTTTTCTCTTCCAGGCCTGAAACAGGCAGTCCTTCCAGAAAAACTTAAGTGATTTGTGATCGTTGCGGGCTGAAATCCATGATTATGCGTCACGTTTTCTTAAAAAATGTGATGGAATATGCAGGATATTTATGCAATGTTATGCGATGAAATTGCGGGAACTTGCAAAAACTGTGGTTTGATGAAAAAGAGAAGAAAAGTCATTCCCCCAACACCCAGCTTTTAGATGATGTTCACGTCAGGTAATTATGTCACTTCATAACGTTCCCATGGCAACAGGGGAAAACGGCTGCTCTTGTGTGAAGTAAACGCGACATTTTTCATCTTTCTGCTGAGATATTTGGGACTTTTTAGCAACAAAAATGTGGGGATTATGAAATCATACAAGCCCCGCATATTTTGCGCGGAAATCGGCAATTTATGCGGCGAAAGTGTGGCGTATTTGAAAAAATGCTCCCCCCCCGCATAAATATGCTGATTTAGGCTGATTATGCATTAAATTCTGCGATCGCATAATCACGTTTTTCTGGAGGGACTGACTAGGATCGGGCCAAGCTGTCGCATTACCTGCTGAGTCAGCAGAGTTTTCACACACACACACACACACACACACACACACACACTGATGAACTCTCCAGAGACAGGTCTGACCCCATTACAACACTCTCTAATTTAAAATAATGAATCAGTGCTGTGATCATTTCAGTAATTATAAAATGCAGCAGAAAATTGGGGCGGAGCAACGTCTAACAGTCCTAACCCATTTTTCATGACAAACATTTTACTGGCAACAACAAATGAAAAGACATGCAAAGTCTGACATATCATCCCGTAAGAAACACTCCATATCTGTTGTTGATTCTGATCTCTTGAGACTAACGGGAGCTTCTCATTTTTTAATCATTCTGTGATCATTTGTGTTTGAATTAATTCTCCTAAGGGTCCCTTAGCGAAGTCTTTTCTGTTCCTAAGACAAATGAAGTCTAATTGAGATACATTTAGCTTAGAAAAGCAGGATAATGTCACCATTGTACCTCCCTGATCTCACTAAAGATTTCGTGACAGTGAAGAGATATGAAGTGCCCTTTTCAAAATGTTCTTGTTAATCAGTGTGCCGTATCAGCATTAAGCCTGCCATCATCTACCGAGCCCACTCAGGCAATGTTATTTTTATTCCTTTGTGCCGCATTCTTTGAAAAAAGGCAACGAGTACTACCCAATCAGAGGCAGAGTAGGGCGGGTCTTCACGGAATGCGCATATGGCAACAAATCAATCAAACTACAATACTAAATAACAGAAAAAAACGCTCCCAGACTTTGTTTGTTCAAAGAGCGATTACGAACCAAACTGACGCTCATAGTGGCAGCGCCCTCTAGTGGGCGTAGTAGCTATGATGGGAGCAAAGCAGGAAGTAAGGTGAGGAAGCATAATAACTCCTAATTAGAAGGCAGGTTGGTGGGGTGGATGGGTCAAACAAGCGTTATTATGGATCCCAATTCCTATCTCCACATTCTGCAGTTACAGAGCAACATGATGATTCGCCTTGGACCAGCTCTCAGTTATGCTGTTATAGTTCTAGACTGCTGGGGGACTTCCTTTGACACACTGAGCTCCTCTCTCCTCTCTCTTTCCATCTGTGTGCATCCATATCTCAGAAATGCTTGTTACTAACTTGACTCTGGGGAGCTTTTTCCCCGGAGTCCTTATGTTTTCTCGCCCTGCAGTTTTCCTTTGATTAGGGTGGCACCTAAATCATGGTTACAGCTGTCGCCGTGGTGCTGCTCGGCGCCCTGCTATGCCCTGCAGTGCCCTGCTACGTCCTGCTATGTCCTGCTATGCCCTGCTACGTCCTGCTATGCCCTGCAGTGCCCTGCTATGTCCTGCTATGCCCTGCTATGTCCTGCTATGCCCTGCTACGTCCTGCTATGCCCTGCAGTGCCCTGCTATGCCCTGCTATGCTCTGCAGTGCCCTGCTACATCCTGCTATGCCCTGCCATGCCCTGCAGTGCCCTGCTATGCCCTGCCATGCCCTGCTACGTCCTGCTATGCCCTGCAGTGCCCTGCTATGCCCTGCTATGCTCTGCAGTGCCCTGCTACATCCTGCTATGCCCTGCCATGCCCTGCAGTGCCCTGCTATGCCCTGCCATGCCCTGCTATGCCCTGCCATGCCCTGCAGTGCCCTGCTACGTCCTGCTACATCCTGCTATGCCCTGCAGTGCCCTGCTACATCCTGCTATGCCCTGCAGTGCCCTGCTACGTCCTGCTATGCTCTGCAGTGCGCTGCTACGTCCTGCTATGCCCTGCAGTGCGCTGCTACGTCCTGCTATGCTCTGCAGTGCCCTGCTACGTCCTGCTATGCCCTGCAGTGCCCTGCTACGTCCTGCTATGCTCTGCAGTGCCCTGCTACGTCCTGCTATGCCCTGCAGTGCCCTGCTACGTCCTGCTATGCTCTGCAGTGCCCTGCTACATCCTGCTATGCCCTGCAGTGCGCTGCTACGTCCTGCTATGCCCTGCAGTGCCCTGCAGTGCCCTGCTATACAAATTTATTGATGTGTATATTTTGTTTTATTAGATTTTTCTTTTGTCCTTTACTCTGTTGTTTCATATTAAACTAATCATACTCTATGTCAAAGGGAGACAATTCATAAAGCCCCTTGGGGTTTCTTGTCTTCCTTGCACACGTTTTTATATGATGGATTGGTTACTGTGTGCAAATTATTTTGATGTGCTAAATAAAAATAAATAAATGGAGATTTGCGTTTGATTCCTTTGCAGTGATTTTAATCACTTGCTATACCCGAGGACGCACCCAGGGCAATGTGGCTGGCTTATATGCTACAATGGGTCATGAAAAAAACGACACTATGTGAACCAGAACAGTGAAGTTGTGGGCCGGACAGATAAACAATGAGCTGAAACTCACTTTAAAGCTCCATAAAGCCGAGGGGAGCTGCAGAGTCAGCTGATATTTCACTAAGTTCATACTGGAGCAACCCTATTTTTCCCTCTCAGAAGCTGGACCTGGTTCCTATACATTCACTCACACTTGTATTGAAAAAGCCAGCAGGCTCATGGCAGCAGCTGAAATGTGCCGCCCCCTTTAAAACCACTGCCAGCTCAGAGTGGATCAAACCATCACTGGCCGGGCTTTGGCGACCGAAGCGCTGACGACGATGGCGCCGCCATCACCCCAGGAGAAATCAGTGGCTGGAAGCGGCCCCTGTAATTATCCGCCGCTCTGCTGCACGCTGATTGATGCCTCTTGATGAAGTAGTTCAGTGATTGAAGAGTAACGACGCGCCAGGAAAATCTATAAGAGGCCTTTAGCTGCGCCTGGAGAGGAGCGCCGGGATTGGCCGTGCTCCATTCTGCTGGTTAATCAGACGCTGGTTTGGCCCCATCACACGGCAGGCAGGCAGGCAGGGCGCGCGATCATCCTGGCTCATCAATCAGATTGATCAATCACCTGATAGAAGGGGCGCAAACAGGCAGGGTCGGAGCTCCTCACCTGCTGCGATTTCACTCCCGTCTCCCTCTCAGCCCTCAGATGGCCTGGATTTATTCCACAAGGTTAATGCCAGAGTGCTGCTGCTGCTTTTATGCTTCATATTTCCCCAGCACTGTGTGGGAAAGTGCTTTTTTTTTTTTTTTATTAAGAGGAATGAGGGTTGCTGTTACACAGAGCTCAGGGTCAAAACAACCAAGAAAACATCATTATAACCTTCCTTCCTGGTGTCAGACTGCAGCTTCTCAGCTTCCAGAAAAACTAGGAAGAAAAACTAAGAAATGCAGAAAGGTGGTAAACAGAATGTATCAACAAACTGAAACTCTGACAACTGCATCTGCTTTAGGACAAATGTATTCATTGTATGCACACACACAAATATATATATATATATATATATATATATATATATATATATATATATATATATATATATGTTGAGATTCACTCTACAGAAAGAGGAAACTCATTTTGTTCAATTTCAAATACAAATACAATGTTTCTATTCGCACATCTAACGAAAAAAATGGATACAGCATAATATTGGGTCCGTGTACGTGTTGATAGTTTGTTTTTTCATTTGAACCACAAAACAAAATAACGAGAAACCGCCTGTTTTTCGTTTGTCGAAAAGAAATATGTTAGCAACAGTAGTTTATTACAGTGATTTAATATGGTGCCTATCCACATACACATCACCACTCACGTTTAATGAGCACATTGTTTGCTTCAATACAGTTGGTAATAGTTAACCTAAGAACTTATCGTGTGTGCAGAGTTGTTACTGTTAGCACTATATTATATAATTAAATTAATATTTAATGTGGTTTCCACCGTAATGGACCAAACTGTTCCCCCTTTCTACCAGCAGGTGGCAGTATTTAAATGACTGACTGTATTGTGTCTTTGGTAACTGTTTTAAATCAAGATTACTGATACAGGAGTTTTTATTGTTGTTCATTTCATCTGGCTTTTGATTTTGATTTTATTTGCAACCTAGTTATCATCATCATCATCATCATCATCATTCACCCCCAGCCCAGAGTTAAACCTGCATGCCCTTCTGTTTTAACCTGATTCTAACACTGCTATCAGCTTCTTAGCAGCTCAGACAACAAACTCACATCAGAAATGTCCTAATGGAGGCCATCTGGCCATCCATGTGCCGCATGTGTGTGTATGTGTGTGTGTGTGTGTGTGTGTGTGTGTGTGTGTGCCGTGTGTGTGTGTGTGTGTGTGTGTGCCGTGTGTGTGCGCCCCGTGTGTGTGTGTGTGTGTGTGTGTGTGTGTGTGTGTGTGTGTGCATTGTTTGGAGCAGTAACTCCACCTCCTTGTCTGTCCAGACAGAATTGTCAGCTTTTATTGTTCGCTTCACACGAGGAGGAGGGGAGGAGGAGGAGGAGACAAGTAGAAGGAAGGTTCTACGCAGGCGATACTTGTGTGTGAAATGCGATACTTAGTGTATCGCATTTCACACACTTTTTTGTCACCATATGTCACCATGGTTCTAAAACACAGGGCTTTCTTGGCCGGGGAGTGGAGTAGAGTTCATGTCCCGGAAGAAGTTAAGAGGAAAACACAAGACTTTCACCCAGGGAACGGGTGTTCATGTCCTGAAGAAGTTAAGGAGAAAACACAAGACTTTCACCAGGAAACAGGTGTTCATGTCCTGAAGAAGTTAAGGAGAAAACACAAGACTTTCACTCAGGAAACAGGTGTTCATGTCCTGGAGAAGTTAAGGAGAAAACACAAGACTTTCACCCAGGGAACGGGTGCTTGTGTACCGGAAGTACTACTTAAGGGGGCCGGTGTTTTAACCAAAACCACAATTATTTTTCTAATCTTAACTAGTCGTTTTGGTGTCTAAACTTAATTGTCGCCCCCCCCAATGACGCTCAGCTTTTGTCGGGTATACTTTACTGCAACAACTGCTGAAATAACCGTAACCTCCCAGTGCTCTGTACCCACCTCACGGTCACCTTTTTGTCGGCTAAACTTAACCGTCATGTGCCGTAATTTCATATATCGTACAAATTGTTGTTAATAAGTTTTTGGTACGACATCGTACAAACCCGTTCATGAGAATGTGTAGTCTTAATGGATGCAGTATCTTTTTTGTTTGTTTGTACATTTGACTTTTATCAACTGATACGGCATGTGAACACAGCTTTGAACAGTCGCGATCCTCTTACGTCCAATCAAAAGGCTTCTGGTTTACAGTAACCCCTCTCTGCATTACAGTGCGTAAATAAGTTGACATCCTCCAGCCTTCAGATCACTGAAGACCCAATGAGTTGAACTAATTCGGCGTAAAGCAGCTCAGGTTGTGCAAACATCTCGTCCTCTGTCAGATGAACATTTTTTAGTTTCTTTTTAACAGTGGTATTTCACAGGAAGCTTCGGGAGGATTGGGCGCCTGTGCCTCCCGCCGCCGCGGCCTCCCGCCTTCCCTCAGCCTCTGTGTCATTATCGCTAATCAACATGGCAGCTGTGTTTCTGCCTCCTCCCCTCCCTCTGCTCCTCTCCCCGAATTGTCACATGCAAGCCATGACAGGTAGGTATTTGCACAGGATTAGGGGCTGTAATATTTTGGCATTAAGGTGAATTAATACAGAAATGAATATGGAAAATGTGAGTAATTACCAACTCTGTGGCGCTCCAAGACATTTTAGGGACATGTCAAAGGATTTTCTCCTCCTGCTGTCATCTTTACCCTCCTCTCAAACTCCACCGTGTTTTTTTGTCCCCTGCTGTTTTTCCTCCTCGTCTCCGTTAATAGCGGAGCGACCCCCGAGCTTGCAGAGAGCGAGCGTGCGACTGGTTGAAAGCATTGATTATCACGGAGCAGTCTTTGATGGAGCTGTTGGGTTTGATGCGTGTAATTGTGGTGTAATTAAACATTGACACAGGGGCTTTAACTGGGGCCTGTCAAACTCTCTGACCTTCTCAGCAGCTCCGAGAGGGGAGCACGCCATTTATCCCTGCTGCAGGGAGACAAAAGAGGGTTTGCTCTCTCCCAGCAGAGTATCTGTGATGTGGAGGAGTGTGGCCTTGCTCCTTTATCGTCTCTGATTCATGTGTTTATTAAGCTAGATACGCCCAACCATTTCAGGTTACTGTAGCGGAATTTTTGGTCACCATTCTTTCCATTCAATCTTAAAATACAGGAGCATCAAACAATAGTGACCATTACAAATCCTCTGCAACAGACTAAAGGGCTGTCCACGCCAAGAACAATAACTATAACGTTCAGCAATGTGGATGGTCACATCGTTAAAGGTTTAGTTATGGTTATAGGTAGTTCTTGGTGTGGATGGGCCTTAAAGGTCCTATGACATGCTGCTTTTTGGATGCTTTTATATAGGCCTTAGTGGTCCCCTAATACTATATCTGAAGTCTCTTTTATATAGACCTTAGTGGTCCCCTAATACTGTATCTGAAGTCTCTTTATATAGACCTTAGTGGTCCCCTAATACTGTATCTGAAGTCTCTTTTATATAGACCTTAGTGGTCCCCTAATACTGTATCTGAAGTCTCTTATATATGCCTTAGTGATCCCCTAATACTGTATTTGAAGTCTCTTTTATATAGACCTTAGTGGTCCCCTAATACTGTATCTGAAGTCTCTTTTATATAGGCCTTAGTGGTCCCCTAATACTGTATCTGAAGTCTCTTTTATATAGGCCTTAGTGGTCCCCTAATACTGTATCTGAAGTCTCTTTTGTATAGACCTTAGTGGTCCCCTAATACTGTATCTGAAGTCTCTTTTATATAGGCCTTAGTGGTCCCCTAATACTGTATCTGAAGCCTCTTTTATATAGACCTTAGTGGTCCCCTAATACTGTATCTGAAGTCTCTTTTATATAGACCTTAGTGGTCCCCTAATACTGTATCTGAAGTCTCTTTTATATAGGCCTTAGTGGTCCCCTAATACTGTATCTGAAGTCTCTTTTATATAGACCTTAGTGGTCCCCTAATACTGTATCTGAAGTCTCTTTCCCGAAATTCAGCCTTGGTCCAGAATTCCAGCCACTAGAGCCAGTCCCACAATGAGCTGTCCTTAGGATGTGCCATTTCTGTGTCTGTAGCTTTAAATGCAATTGAGGAGGAGAGAGGGGGGGCAAGGTGGAGGGTGGGGGGTGTGGCCTTGACCAACTGCCACTTTGCTCGTTTTCAAGCCATGATGTCTCTCTCTTTCTCATGGGGGGGCCAAATTCTCTGGGCGGGCAGTGCAGAGAAAGGGGAGGTAACCTTTCCCCTTATGACATCATAAAGGGAAGATTCCAGATCGGCCCATCTGAGCTTTCATTTTCTCAAAGGCAGAGCAGGATACCCAGGGCTCGGTTTACACCTATCACCATTTCTAGCCACTGGGGGACCATAGGCAGGCTGGGGGGACTCATAATAATGTTAAAAAAAACCTCATCAAGTGAAATGTTCATGCCATGGGACCTTTTAAGGTTGATTTCACTGAGCCGTTTGGTCTGTTTTAACCGAACCCTGGAGCGTTTTGTCGGATATTCCGGTTGGTTTGCGGCAGTGTGAAAGCTCATTTGAACGGGGGGGTCTCGATTCGCTTCCAGCTGCGCTAAAGTTCGGTTCACTTTGGCGGAAATTGTGGTCACCATTCTTGCTCAAAACATAACAGCATCAAACATCAATGACCATTAAAGATACTCCGCAGCAGACTAAGGTCACTTTCAGTTTGGTCCGTTTTAACCGAACCCTAGAGCGTTTTTTGATTGATTGATTGATTGATTGATTGAAAGTGGAACAGAAACGGCAAGAAATAAAAAACAAAACCAAAAGAATAAATATATATAATATATAAATTTGGTGTTGCTCCATTATTTCTGAGACCAGAAGTGACTCAACAAAGAGGCCAATGATGTTGTTGGTTTCGAGCTGGACTCCTTAGAGACAGTGTCAGAGAGGAAGATGCTGTCCAAAGTACACTCTACATCCTGGACAACTCCTCCCACCCACTCCACACCGACTGGTCAGTCTGAGGAGCTCCTTCAGCGACAGACTCAGACTCCCACGATGCACCGCATAGCGCCACAGGAGGTTGTTTATGCCTGTGGCCATCAAACTTTAGAACTCCTCCCTCTCAGTGTTACACGCTTAGGCCCCTATTTTCAACGATCTTAGGGTGTGTCCAAATCCACTTTTGCTAGTTTGACGGCAGAAAAAAGGGTCCGTGCGCCAGGCGCATGGTTCAAAAGGGTTGTACTTAGTGTCTTCATTAATCAGAAGTGTGTTTTGGGCGTAACATGCAATAAACCAATCAGAGATCATCTCCCATTCCCTTTAAAAGCCAGGCGCGTTTGGACCTTGGAGCATTGCTGTTATGATGGAGGATTTGCACCGTAATATTTGTATTTGTAATCTTCTGCATGTGTGTGTGCTGCTGTGCGTCCCTGTGTGTAACAAGCATAGTGTGAGCCTAGGAGCATTTTACTAATGCTCTGTTAAAATAACAATGAAATGCTGCGTTATTGACTTTAGACCAGGTTTTTGTTGGTCAATGGTGCCATCACTTCCCGTTGCCTCAAGCAATACGCCCAGAATGTACCTGAACACACCTCCCTGTAAGACCAACACGCCCAGAATGCACCTGAACACACCTCCCTGTAAGACCAACACGCCCAGAATGCACCTGAACACACCTCCCTGTAAGACCAGCACGCCCAGAATGCACCTGAACACACCTCCCTGTAAGACCAGCACGCCCATGGGCCACAGATGGGTGCAGGTGCATTTGTTATTTAAATGACGCCGGAGCTGGACGGGAAACTGACAGCTGGGTCGGTCTTTAACTAGCAAAGACACTTGCGTTGGGCTTTGCGCTGCACCGGGTGCGAGATAGGACCCCTAGTGTCAAAACCGGTCTCACAGCACGCATCTCCACATCACATCTCAATATTCTTGGACAATTACGTACAATAATTACTTGGTGCGGTGCGGTATGTGTTATTCATTCACTACTGCTACTTCTATATCCACACTGTACTTATTTATGTTCGTACTGTATTTATGTTGACTCTGCACTACAATCAAATTTGTACAAACCATTTGAAACAATCTTTTTAACCTAATCTGACTCATTCATCATTCTGCAACTGTGTGGCCCTTTTAGGACCATGCAAATCAGTTCTATCAGAAAGTGAATGTGTTCTTTCACAGGACAAAGAGCTGGGCTGTAGTTTAGACAAATCTGTTGAAGTGACCACGCGCTTTTGAATTCCACTCTACATTCACAGTCCTTGGAAGTTCTTTGTTCCAATAATGATAAATCCAATTTAGTTGCTTTTGGTGTCGGAGTTATCAGAGCTTCATTTGAGTTCTTTTAAGTGTTTTTTTTTTTTAATCCAACTTTAATGAAAAAGTGAAAATGGAGGCGGCTGATTGAAGGGCAAACCCAGACCTTCAGAAGTCAACAGTCAGGCAGGAGACAAAAGAACCAGAGAGAGACACGAAGAGACAGAGAGGGAGAGTAATTAAGAGAAGCCGTCAGTCATTGGTCAGAACAGAAACGTTCAGAAATTGAGATCCCATCTGGTTTCTGCTGCTCGCTGTGCATCACGCTGGGTCTCTTTGGTTTTAGAGACTCCAAACAAAAATCCAATTCGGACTATAATATAATCCAATTGATATGTGACGATTTGATGTTCTGTGGACTGTTTGCCTAATGAGGAAGCATTTCCACTCTGAATAGAGCAGCATACTGAATAGAAATTGAGATTTTTCCCCACTGGGCCGCTGAAAAAGCCCCGCCCGCCCAGCTGAAGATAACATTGAAGTCACCAAAGATTAGCGAGGGCTGTGCTCTCCGAACAACACCACCAGAGACTCCGTCCGGTTTGGATTTTTCTGAACAGTCATGAGAGAAAAACTGGCTGTCTGCTCGTTATCAGTTATCAGTTTCAGAGTTTGACAGGAAGTTGGCAGCAGACTTTCCCCCACGATGCATCTGGCTAACTTCCATTCAGTTCAACTCTTAACCATCTGAAGGTTTTTCAGTCCCTTTATGTAGGAGTGTGAAATGTGACATCACTGTTGACCTGCTGTACTTCCGTAATAAAAACTGAGCTTAAAAGTTAAAGAAATGTTCTGTTACAAACTGTATAACTGCTGATATGAGGGTTATAGCTCAAAATAAGTAACTGTGAAGTTGGGACACGACTGAAGCCCCTCTGATTAGAAACATTTTAAAATGAGATAAAGAAACTTTTGAAAAACCTATCAACTTAGAGTTTGCTCAGTTGTAAGGGGGTTATAAAACTACTTTGTATTATTATTATTTATTTACACTATCTCCTAAGTGCAATTTTGGAGATTTTCTAAACCCCCTCCTCGGAACGTTAGCTTTGTTCTCGTTGTCCGATGTCTGATGGGAGTCGAGTGCAGATGTGAGTTGCGCATGCTCAGATTTAAATGGTTAACGGCATAACGCCAAGGGATGGGGATCTGGCTGCAAACTGCTAACGACTGCTAACGAGAGCTTGGGACCGGGAGGTCGCTGGTTCAATCCCCAGACCGACAGGATAATATCCGGGTGGGGAAAGTGAAAGAGCAGCGCTTGCTCCCCTCATTACCACCACTGAGGTGCCCTTGAGCAAGGCCCTTAACCCCATCCGCTCCAGTGGAGCTGCTCAGTGGCCAGCAGATCAGACTGTGGTTGTACTGGGCAGCTTCCAGGTATGAATGTGGAACTGTGTGAATGTGAGAAATTGTTCTCAATCGACTTATCTGGATAAATAAAGGTTAGAAAAATTAATAAAAATGGACCTACGTAACATAGTTCTGGCTACAAGTTAGCAATCAAACACAACAAAGGCTGTCACTTGAACGGCATTTTGAGCTAACGTGCAATCAAACAATCATAGATAGCTTTTTGAAATGATTTCCATCTTCTGTTATTGTATGTAAAGAGAAATTCTTACACGAGTTGTCTTTTAGACTAGAAAAGCGCTATCTACATTTGGTGTTGAATGCTTTATGAACTAAATATTTAGCTCTGAGTCTCATTAAGGTCTTCATGACTGTGATCAACGTTGGCCTCTGAGCTTCCTCTGATTTATTTCTCTCTGTGAAGAAGAAGCCCGCGGATGGCACCCCAAGTACATCCATTTCTTTTTCGAAGTTTTTTTTTTTCAGCATCCTCCACCTCTGCTGTCGTTAATTCCTCAGATCTGTCCTTTTCTCTGACATTTGCACAAATGCTAAAGGGCCCGGTCTGTTTGCCTTCCTCCATGATGGAGGACAAGAAGTCTGGCTTGGTGGCAGCCGCAGAGAGCTTGGCATATGAATTCACCTCGCTTTCCCTCCACATCCACGCGGCCCGGGGATGAAATCCATCTCTCTGTGATGAGACAATGATTTGCTGAGCTCCATTGTGGCTGCAGAGAGGCAGCAGAGGGGCGAACATTTGCATGTAAATGCACGAGGAAATGATTCTGCAGCGACAGCGAGGCGGTGTGCCCACTTCCTTACCTCCTGATGTATTTGCTCTGATGCCACAAAACACACACACACACACACACACACACACACACACACACACACACACACACACACACACACACACACACACACACTTCACACTTCAGAAGAAAATGCATTTACATTTTAGATTTCAATTCCACCTCAGATGATGCTCCCGGTGCTCCAAACAAACCAGTGGACAGAATAAACATATGGCACAAATATGAACCTGATGATAGTAATGTAGAAGTGAAAGAAAAGCCAAAGAGGGAAAGGACAGCCATTTATACCTCTACATACATGGAAGCTTGACCAATACACTGGTTGCTAAGGAAATAGTAGATTTTCCTGACTTAAGAGTAACTTCATAAGGAACTTTGTTTTTTTCGATATGGGACACAGATCATTTGATATAAATTTAGTTTTTAATTGAATTTGGCCAAAGAAAATTCAAAAAAATAGCTAATACAGCCTATTACAGCATTAACACATTATCATGAACTGGTTCGGATGATATTGTGCAATAACTCATGCACAACAATTCGTATGATATCCTACCAAATTACGGTGACCGCCGGCCAGTCACCTGATGACCGGCCACATGACAGTTGCGGCGACGATAGTTAGGGGTCAGCCCTATGTTCCCACAGCCCTTTGTTCCCAATAAAACTTAATCAGTGAGCACGAAAGAGGATATCAAGATAAAATAAGACTAAAACTGCTAGGTAATTCATTTTCTTCTACACAAGGCAGATTATTTTAAGAGGATGGAAGAATGAAGGGGTACTGTCGATCCAGGAGTGGGCTTGTGAGATGGCTAGGGGGGGCGGCGTTTGAAAAGATGTCATATAACGGTTTGCCAGATGTGATCTCTAGACTAGAAAATGGTAGCCAGGTTGACACCAGACCCTTCTCAGTTGTAACTGAGAGTGGGTCTGGGGAAGGTTCATTCATAGCCCATTTCCAATGGACGCCGCTCAAATGCCTCTGGGATAGACCTAAAACCAATCAGAGCGATGAAGGAGATGACGTATGCAGAGCAACGGAAAAACATCTCAACCAGCGAGGATGCTGCGCTATTGTCATCGTGTAAAGCCCGCCTCAACGGTTGTGATTGGTTCCTTGATTTGGAAAAATTGGAAATGGGCTTGAATGGGCTCTTGGCCAGACGGACTTGCAGAGCAAATCTCAAATTTGCTGGAAGTTCGTCAGGGTTTACCCAGGCTAAGAAAATGGGGAAAGTACCTGAACTTTCTGGAGGGCTCCTAAGAAGCTTTGTGCTGGAGACGTGTATGATGGGCTTATGGTGTTGTCATTCATACACATGTTTATTTAGTTACTATCCTGTTGAAAGGTCTTTAATAGTGTAGTTACTGTCATCTTTTCTTGGTTTTTGTCTGGGTGGGTGTTGATGATGAAGGGGGTGGTTGGAGGCATTCATGTTGTGTAGTTGTGTTTTGTATGTTGTTAAAAAATAAAAATCGGGGGCGACCTCTAGCTCACCCAGAAAAAGCGTTCGCCCCATGTAGGCTGAGTCCTTTGCAGAGGTGGGAGTTTGAGTCCGACCTGCAGCCCTTTGCTGCATGTCATCCCCCATCTCTCTCCCCCCTTTTCTGTCTATCCACTGTCACTATATAATAAAGAAAAAAAATAATCTAAAAAAAATAAAAAATAAATAAAAATGGGTGGCCAGGTTGGGTCAGTGGGTAGAGCAGGCACACATATACTTGGAGGTTTATGCCTCGACGCAGAGGTCCAGGGTTTGAACCCGACCTGTGACAATTTCCTGCATGTCTTCCCCTTTCTCACCTAGCTGTCCTGTCAAAATAAAGGCGGAAAAGCCCAAAAAAATGATTTTCAGACTTGTCCAAACTGAACCTGCACCCCAAAACCCAAAACTGTCCAGTTTGACCTGGAGAGACTTTAATATTCATGCAAGAAGTCCCAGGGAGACCGGCCTCGTCTCTGGGGCTTCAAACCAGACAGGGAATGGGGGGAGAGGATGAAGAGTGTTGGGGGGGAGAAGACAGGCACCAGTCAGGTGTTGGGAGGTGTGAAGGGTGGAGGAACAGGGGAGAGGAGCGGAGGGCCAACACAAAGAAAGAGGAAGGTAATGGAAATCCGGTCGAAAGAAAGGACACACGGCGGAATATAGGGCTGGGCGATATGGAGAAAATCAAATATCATGATATTTTTGACCAAATACCTCGATATCGATACCACAGCGATATTGTAGTGTTGACTATTGGTGCTTTCACAAAATATTTACACGAGATTTTTGATAAATAATCATCAGTAATGTGGATATAATGACTAAGTGGGGAAAAGGCAAATAATAGAACAGCTAGCTACCTAACAGTCTGTTAAGTTCAGAAAATGGCATCACTTTACTGTAATGCAGCCTTTAAAACCAGTAAAAGACAACACTTATGCCATATAACGATATTACGATATCCAAAATCTAAGACGATATCTAATCTCATATCACGATATCAATATAATATCGATATATTGCCCAGCTCTAGCGGAATATGATGTGGCACCGGGGCAGGAAGGAAGTGGAAGGTCGTCTGTATGAACAGCAGAACAGAAAATCTGCAAACTTTCTGGTAGGCATAATGTGAAGCTTTGTTTTTCAGATTAAGAGTGAAGTCAATGTAAAATGGCAGGTGGAGCAGAAGCAGGAAGCAGTAATCCAGTTCCAGGTGTCGCTGCAGATCTCTGTGAGCTAATCATTCACTGAGATTCAAGAGGAGCCCTGGGAAACATCAGGCGTCTGACAGGGTTCACCTCCTGAACTCCATGTCTGCTAATATTCCCATTCAATTCTACCTCAATCCTGTTAGTAAGTTCAGTGGTAGAACACTGTTGTCTCTCTGGATCTGAGGGCTTGCGTCTCACTGTGGGGTCAGCCCTAGGGTCCCACATTTCTAAGATTTTTCTTAAAATTAGGCCCTATGTTCCCACAGCCCTATGTTCCCACAGCCCTATGTTCCCACAGCCCTATGTTCCCACAGCCCTATGTTCCCACAGCCCTATGTTCCCACAGCCCTATGTTCCCACAGCCCTATGTTCCCACAACCCTATGTTCCCACAGCCCTATGTTCCCACAGCCCAATGTTCCCACAGCCCTATGTTCCCACAGCCCTATGTTCCCACAGCCCTATGTTCCCACAGCCCAATGTTCCCACAGCACTATGTTCCCACAGCCCAATGTTCCCACAGCCACATGTTCCCACAGCCCTATGTTCCCACAGCCCTATGTTCCCACAGCCCTATGTTCCCACAGCCCAATGTTCCCACAGCCCTATGTTCCCACAGCCCAATGTTCCCACAGCCCAATGTTCCCACAGCCCCATGTTCCCACAGCCCAATGTTCCCACAGCCCTACGTTCCCACAGCCACATGTTCCCACAGCCCTATGTTCCCACAGCCCAATGTTCCCACAGCCCAATGTTCCCACAGCCCAATGTTCCCACAGCCCTATGTTCCCACATTTCTAGGACATTTTCAAAATAAGGTCTTGTGTTCCTACATTTCCCATCAATGTAAGCCCTATCCTCCCACAAGATTTTTTAGGGTTCGGGTTAGGGGTTAGGGGGATAACATCTGATACAAATTTATGAAAAAGGAAATTTTGGAAAAAAAATCATAGAAATGTGGAACCATAGGCACACTCCCCTCACTGTCAACATATGAATATTAAGCAAAATGAGCAATTATTAGGGGTTGTAAACCCTCTGTGTGTGCGTGCGTGCGTGCGTGTGTGCGTCTGTGCGTGTGTGCGTGTGTGTTGGCTGTAAGGTTACAGTTGGTCATGTGACACTTTCACATTTCTAATAAATGCATTTATAGTATGTCGACCATTCACACCAACCCTGTCTTCAATTCAAATAGCCCTGATTATTGTGAAAAGAATAAAATGTGCACTAAATCAATATTTGAAGCTAATAAACTGACTTCAGGAGTAGTTTTTAGTATTTGGGCCATTGTAGGTAAAAGTAACTTCAACCATCTGTTTCTGTATTTTAGTTTCTACTTAAAGACGGAGACGATCGCTGAATAAATAAATGTAATTATTTCTTATGCTTGTCGCTCTCCTCTTCCATTTTCCCACATTCTCATCCCCTCATCCTTCCTTCCTTCCCTCTCTTTCCTCCCCTCCTACTCTATCCCTTTTGAAGTACAAATGAAGTGTCTTAATCTGATTTAACTTTATTCCTTCCCTCTTCCTTCCTCCCCTTTGCGCTGTCATCCTATTTCTTATTTTCCTCCTCCACTCCTCCCATCCTCCATCTCTCTCTCCTCTCTCTCTCTCTCTCTCTGTGTCTCTGTCTCTCCGTGGCTGAGGCGGTGTGAATGATGATGGCGGAGGAGGACGGACAGGCCGACACGCTGCCAGTCGCCGCTCATTAGAGCGCCGCTCCGTCTCGGCCGTGCGGATCACTGGGAGGCATAATGAAAGAAGCCAAGCGCCGTGTCACTGTGACACACTGCGGGGAGGGGGGGGGGGAGACAAGCAGCCAATGAGACGCAAGCGTTTGCTCAGGTCTTGTGAATGAAGATCGTAACGCAGTGGATCGACATGCGACGCTCATATTATTAACCTGATCCGCTCCCGACTGATCTAAGTCTGATCGATTAAAGAAGTAATCAATAAAAAACATACACACACACACACACACACTCACAGACACACACACACACACACACACACACACACACTCACAGACACACACACACACACACACGCACACACACACACACACGACACACACACACACACACACACACACACACACACACACACACACACACACACACACACACACACACACACACACACACACACACACTCACAGACACACGCACACACACACTCACAGACACACACACAGACACACACACACACACACACACACAGACACACACACACACACACACACACACACACACACACACACACACACACACACACACACACACACTCACACACACACACACACAGACACACACACACAGACACACACTACACACACACACACACACACACATACACACACACACACACACACACACACACACACACACACACACACACACACACACATACACACACACACACACACACACACACATACACACACTCCACACACACACACACACACACACACACACACACACACACACACACACACACACACACACACACACACACACACACACACACACACACACACACACACACACACACACACACACACTCAGACACACACACACAGACACACTCACAGACACACACACACACACACACACACACACACACACACACACACACACACACACACACACACACACACACACACACACACACACACACACACACACACACACACACACACACACACACACACACACACACACACACACACACACACACACTCACAGACACACACACACACACACACACACACACACACACACACACACACACACACACACACACACACACACACACACACACATACACACACACACACACACACACACACACACACACACCATAATGATCTGGTTTTACTTGAGAAATGTATCTTAAGTCTCAGGACAGTTTACACTTCAGTTTGAAGATATTATTGATCATAAAATGTTGACTTCAACAGAAAACAGACTCCAAAAATCAATCATCCTCATTGGCAGTTTATAGAGTTTCATGTTCTGCAGTCAGCGGCGGAAAAATCAAACTCGTTACTGAAGGAAAAAAAGTCAAACCACGGTGGAGAACCTTCATGAGGAGTTAAACCCTGCATACTTACTGTACACAAGAATCAGCAGTGAGGGCGCCCGGGTAGGTCACCTGGTAGCGCGGGCGCCCATATGTAGAGGTTTACTCCTCGACGCAGTGGCCGTGGGTTCGACTCCGACCTGTGGCTCTTTGCTGAATGTCATTCCCCACTCTCTCTCCTCTTTCAAGTCTAAGCTGTCCTTTACAAATAAAGGCCTAAAATGATCTTTAAAAAAATAATCAGCAGTGAAAAGCCCTCAAGTCGCATCAATTACCACTCTTTATCTTTACGTTTATAGTGGTGTCGCCCCCTAGTGGTCGTAGACGTTATGACGGGAGCAAAGCAGGAAATAAGTTTTCAGTCATTGTTCCTTATTGTTTTGTTTTGTAAGTCCATTTTGTTTCAGTTAGTTTGTAGTTGTTTGTCTCAGTTGCACTTTATTTAAATGTAACATTGCCTGTGTTTTCACTGTCAAATAAATTAATAAAAAATGAAAAAGTTATAAGAAAGTGTCTGCAGTCAGAGAGTAGTTCAAAGATATTTTTGGTGACACAACATTTGGCAGCAGATCTAACGAAATAGTGGATGAAAAGGGAGCATGCCTATGTTCCCACAGCCCTATGTTCCCACATTTCTACGATTTCTTTTCCAAAAGTAGGCCCTTTTTTCCCACATTTCCTTTTCATAAATTTGTATCAGATTGTATCCCTCTTTCTCACAATTTGGTAGCCAATTACACCCAACCTATTATCCAGTAGCAATGGACTACAGATGGAATGTAACCCTAACCCTAATATAGGGCCTAATTTTAAGAAAAATCTTAGAAATGTGGGAACATAGGGCTGTGGGACCATTGGTCTGTGGGAACATAGCTCTATGGGAACATAGGGCTGTGGGAACATAGGGCTGTGGGACCATAGGGCTGTGGGAACATAGGGCTGTGGGACCATAGGGCTGTGGGAACATAGGGCTGTGGGAACATAGGGCTGTGGGACCATAGGGCTGTGGGAACATAGGGCTGTGGGACCATAGGGCTGTGGGAACATAGGGCTGTGGGAACATTGGTCTGTGGGAACATAGGGCTGTGGGACCATAGGGCTGTGGGACCATAGGGCTGTGGGAACATAGGGCTGTGGGACCATAGGGCTGTGGGAACATAGGGCTGTGGGACCATAGGGCTGTGGGAACATAGCTCTATGGGAACATAGGGCTGTGGGAACATAGGGCTGTGGGACCATTGGTCTGTGGGAACATAGGGCTGTGGGACCATAGGGCTGTGGGAACATAGGGCTGTGGGAACATAGGGCTGTGGGACCATAGTGCTGTGGGAACATAGGGCTGTGGGAACATTGGTCTGTGGGAACATAGGGCTGTGGGACCATAGTGCTGTGGGAACATAGGGGCTGTGGGAACATTGGTCTGTGGGAACATAGGGCTGTGGGACCATAGTGCTGTGGGAACATTGGGCTGTGGGACCATAGGGCTGTGGGAACATTGGTCTGTGGGAACATTGGTCTGTGGGAACATTGGGCTGTGGGACCATAGGGCTGTGGGAACATAGGGCTGTGGGACCATAGGGCTGTGGGAACATTGGTCTGTGGGAACATAGGACTGTGGGAACATAGGACTGTGGGACCATAGGGCTGTGGGAACATAGGACTGTGGGACCATAGGGCTGTGGGAACATGTCTGGGAACATTGGTCTGTGGGAACATAGGACTGTGGGAACATAGGACTGTGGGACCATAGGGCTGTGGGAACATAGGACTGTGGGACCATAGGGCTGTGGGACCATAGGGCTGTGGGAACATTGGGCTGTGGGAACATTGGGCTGTGGGAACATTGGGCTGTGGGAACATAGGGCTGTGGGAACATTGGGCTGTGGGAACATTGGGCTGTGGGAACATTGGGCTGTGGGAACATTGGGCTGACCCCGATGAAACGGTGTCAGTTAAAGTGCAGCTGCCATGAATCTTTATTCGTAGCTTATGTAGCAACTAAATATAAGTTT
Source organism: Sander vitreus (assembly GCF_031162955.1). Taxonomy (NCBI): domain Eukaryota; kingdom Metazoa; phylum Chordata; class Actinopteri; order Perciformes; family Percidae; genus Sander; species Sander vitreus. The sequence continues at coordinate 2,274,951 of NC_135864.1, forward strand.
CTGGGAACTTCAGATGTGAACGCTGTTGGATGAAAAGTTGCTGCAGTGTCTCAGCTGTGAAGCTACAGTGTTTCCACCATCGCAGTTGTTCATTTATTGGATTCACATTTAAAGTCAAACAGAATAAATGAACGAGAGTAAATCAGACGGTGGAGACGGCTCAGCAGCCCGCAGTTAAACAGGAGAACTTCCTCACACTCAGCTGGGAATCATAACGTTCCAGTGAATTACAGAAATGTCCTTTCCCAGGTTTTATGGCCTTCCTGCTTTACTGCTGCTGCTGCTCCGTCCCCACAGGAACTGTTGGGAAAAATTAAAACTGCTGCTGCTGGAAGCTTCAGGCAAGAAAGGTGTTGATACTGCCGAGACAAAGTTAAGTTTGCTGCTACACTGTCCTGCATATAGTGTCATTCAGTGTCTGGAAATATCTCAAGATTCAAACACTCAAACGCTCTGACTTACCAGAACTACATAAACAGCCACGCTATTACATTTTATTTTCAGATTCAAAATAGCACTTCACCAAGCTCCAGCTGCTACCCCCGCGACCCGACCCCGGATAAGCGGAAGAAGATGGATGGATGGATGGACTTCACCAACACTTGCTGGACTTCTCCCGACACAGAATATGAGACCAGTACGCCTCACTAGGTCAGTCTCACAGGCATTCATTCCAGTCCCCCCCCCCCATACAAAAACAACTATGGTCAGAAATCCATTTTTCATACAGACACCAAAATTTGGAATGACATTCCCCATCACATCAGAACACTACCATCCATCACATATTTCAAAAAGGCATACAAACTGTACCTTCTCAACTTATCACTGGTTAGGCTTAAAAGAATATAACATATATGTAACATATAACATAACAGGCACATACAATAACAATAAAACCGACAGACAAACTACAAACGGTATTTAAAGCAAACAATAACTAAAGTCAAGTCAGTTGTACATAAAAAAAGCACAATGTGACGGACGCACAGTCAAGTCAGATGACGAAACAGGATTAAGTTAACGTAGAGCACAATATTAAGTACATGTTAATAATTGTCATATTAATTAGAAAGCTTATTAGATGGTTCTCAGCTGCTCAACACAAAACTCTTTGGTTTCTTCCGGTGTGTGTAGTTTATGATGAATGTTGACCTTTTTAATAGAGATGTTCCAATACCGATAGCACCGATCAGACACCACGTAATTTAGCCCTGAAGAAAATCTACTTTTAAGTTGTTTATTTATGTTATTTTTCTGATATGACTCACTGTCAGACTGGATAATCAATCATATCACATGCATACAGAGATAGTGGTATAAGGCTGTTAAAACAATAAAATATATGGATTTTTTTCTGTGTAGGACAGCTGACGACGTGAAAGAGTGAGAGAGACGGGAATTGACGTGCAGCAAAGGGCCGTGGGTCGGAGTTGAACCTTGGGCCGCTGCGTCGAGGAATGAGCCTCTACATGGGCGCGCGCTCTACCAGGTGAGCCGAAAATATATGTATTTTTTAACACAATGGTATCAGCCGATATGCAAGTTCAGGTATCGGCATCGGGAAGGAAAACATGGTATCGGACCATCTTTACTTTTTAACCGGCAGCTTGTTCCATGTCCTGCAGGCTTTTTAAATGTCTTCCTAAAGTCCTTTTTGGGGTATTGGGAGAATTTGTCTTTTACTATATCCTCATCAGAGTAATTTCTTTAGTGGCGGGCTTAGAGGAACAAGGTGATCCCACTGTTTTTACGAGCTGCGGTTATTAACAGCACCGTGCGTCTGTCTACAAAGCCCTCGCTCGGCTGCAAACAGGCGGCGACGCTCCGCCTGTAAATTTGCAGTGAGCTTAGAAAATCAAGCTGTTAAACACAGTTTAGATGAGACTGGATGTGACCCATCTGTTGAAGAGACTCAGAGGAATCGGACCAAGGGCGTAGGTTTCGTTTCCCCCCAGTGGTGTTGTCTAATGTAGTGGGTATACTGTACTGTATATGTATGGGCCTATACTCTACATATGGGCCAGAATGGGCCTTTTTGGGGGAAGCATTTCATAGCGGAGGGGTCTGGGTGTCCTCCCCCAGGGAAGTTTTGAGCATCAAAGACTTCATTTCCTGCATTCTGACACACGTTTATGCACTATGTAGCCTATGTGAGGAAGAAAAACAGATGACAATTCAAAATATATCAAAATTACAATGCGAAGTATGTTGTTACGTGTCATTGAGCATCTTTAAGTGGGTCTATGGAAATCCTGGAGCTTTCTTAGTGGGTATACTGTGTATACCTGCGTATCACGTGGACTACACCACTGATTAAACATTGAAGGGGACAACATTGTAATCTATCTACTGTATATACGAAATCTGAGCTTATGAATCCGACTGAACTCAGAACTCACCTTCGCCGTCTCCAAAAGCTTTTTCACTGCCTGTCTCTTTGAGTTCCTAAAAGCTCACGTTTACCCACATTTACAGAGACACTCCACCTTGAAACCCAGTCCCATTTATCCAGAATTACAGCTGCTTCAGACAGATCCAACCTCGCTGTCACCGAATACAGGTAACGTTTTCACAGCGTCTGTAAGAGCAGTGAGTGTGTGTGTGTGCATGTGTGTGTCTGTATGTGTGTATGTGTGTGTCTGTGTATGTGTGTGTGTGTGTGTGTGTGTGTGTGTGTGTGTGTGTGTGTGTGTGTGTGTGTGTGTGTGTGTGTGTGTGTGTGTGTGTGTGTGTGTGTGTGTGTGCATGTGTGTGTGTGTGTGTGTGTGTGTGTGTGTGTGTGTGTGTGTGTGTGTGTGTGTGTGTGTGTGTGTGTGTGTCTGTATGTGTGTGTGTGTGTGTGTGTGTGTATGTGTGATGTGTGTGTGTGTGTGTGTGTGTCTGTATGTGTGTGTGTGTGTCTGTATGTGTGTGTGTGTGTGTATGTGTGTCTGTATGTGTGTGTGTGTGTGTGTGTGTGTGTCTGTATGTGTGTGTGTGTGTGTGTGTGTGTGTGTGTGTGTGTGTGTGTGTGTGTGTGTGTGTGTGTGTGTGTGTGTGTGTGTGTGTGTGTGTGTGTGTGTGTGTGTGTGTGTGTGTGTGTGTGTGTGAGCAGTAGTGTCCTTGCAGAACTGAGAGGACGACTTGCTGTTCAATCTTCAGGTACGGACGGACGGAGCTCAATTAGCGTTGGCGACGCCACACTCGGAAATGTCACCGTCTTTTGTGTCGCCGACAGACAATTAGTGTTCAATGCCTTTTATCGTTGTGTGTGTATGTGTGAATGTGTGTGTGTGTGTGTGTGAGCCAATTCTAATTTAGGATTTAAAGGCAACAGTGCAGACAGTGTCATTAAAACGGGCTGCAATAATTAGCCGTAGACAACACTACACAGAAGTGGGGGGGGGGACGGGGAGAGAGAAGGGTAAATGTCAGAGTAGATTAAATAAGTGAATAAAATGAAAAAATGGTTTAAGTAGTGTATAAAAAACTAATTATTCAATAGAAAAATAATGAATTACACTATTTAAACCACACTTTCTCTGTCAAAAGTATGTGGACATCCACATACATATCTGCATTTTTTTCTTTGTTCCATTGAAGGAAAGAGTGAATGCTACAGCATACAAAGATATGTTAGAGAGTGGGCTGCAAGTTTTAGACAACAGTTTCTATTACATAGTATGGCTGTAAAAGTGTGGGTGTCCACATACTTTTGGCAGTGTAGTGCAGTAGTCTATATCCCAACACGGTCTCACGGCAGTTCGTGTAATTGTCACGTTATTTTTAATCTATTGATTCGTGTACAACAACACGTTTATCTCGTTTTGTTCGTGAAAAATGGGAACCATCTATTCAGAGGTTGGGTTTAGGAAAAACACAATGGGGGAAGGACGCCTCACAGGCGGCGGACGAGCGACAATAACGGGACGGTTGTGATTAGGAAGACAAGATTAGGAAGTAATGTATTTCATTGGGAAGCATATTCCGTGATCGCAGCATGAAAATGGTAGGGAGTAGTATGAAAAGCCGAAAATCTGCATAAGGAGGTTGGTTGGGGGTGGTGGAGTCAAACAACACAGGGGGGTGGATGGGTCAAACAACACAGGGCTTTCCATCCACCCCCCTGTGTTGTTTGACCCATCCACCCCCCCAACCAACCTCCTTATGCAGATTTTCGGCTTTTTATACTACGCCCTACCATTTTTGTGCTGCGATCACGGAATATGCTTCCCATTGAAATACATTACTTCACATTTTCATGCTGGCCACCACGAAAAAAACGAGAAAAACGTCCCCGTGAACACGAATCAATAGATTAAATAACGTGACCATTTCAGGAACTGCCGTGAGACTGGGTTGCATATCCACGATGTTCCACTTCCGTGATTGCTCCGTTGCCAACGGAAATTCCACCGGATTTCACTCATTTCGTCCGGATGTCCGTCCCCTTCCTCTGTCTCTGTGTTGGCGTTCTAACCTCTGGTGGATTTGTGAGGACTATGGTTAACTGCTCCTCAGATCTCTGCAGGGTAAATCCAGACAGCTAGCTAGACTATCTGTCCAATCGGAGTTTTCTGTTGCACGACTAAAACTACTTTTGAATGTACACGTGTTCCACCAAAACTAGTTCCTTCACGAGGCTTTTTTACAGAGGCGCCGTGGCTCCGTCCAGCGCTTAGCGCCGCCCCAAGATGATTGTGATTGGTTTAAAGAAATGCCAATAAACCAGAGCACGTTTTGCTCCCATCCAGGAATGCTGTGTGGACTCACCAGACCCTCTTCCGCAGCGCTGTGGAGGATGGTCCCAAAGCAGGACAAGTAGTGCAGTGGTTCCCAAAGTGGGGGCCAGGGGGAGGAAGGAGAATCCTTTTTTGTCACTATATTTCCATCCATAAGTAACACAATGACAGAAGGTATGATTGTTTTTGGTCATGGGTTTCATATACTTTCTGTAATAAATCATCTAAAAGCAAAACTTCCTATTAGATGGGGGACCCTGGGACCAAATTATTATCTAATGGGGATCCGTGGTCTAATTTGTGTCAGTTTAGGGGTCCTTGAAGAGAACGACGTTGGGAACCATGGTGTAGTGTATGAGAGTCTGCTTCAGCTCTGCTGCAGCTGCTGAGTGGCTCTGCTGCCATCGATTTCTTTCTTTTCATATCCTTAAATCTAAAAACCTCTGTGGCCCCCAACACATTTGTGGAAGGATGTGAGCACGCTCAGAGCAAGTGTCCCAATTCATACAAAACGACATTAAGAAGTATTTACTGTGCCAATAAACCTTAGCGTAAGTTCATTCAGAAAGACTTCTGTGCTTCTCCCTCTCTCTCTCTCTCTCTCTCTCTCTCTCTCCCCCCCCCTCTCTCTCCCCCCCTCTCTCTCTCTCTCTCTCTCTCTCTCTCTCTCCCTCTCTCTCTCTCTCTGTCTCTCTCTCTCTCTCTCTCTCTCTCTCTCTGTCTCTCTCTCTCTCCCTCTCTCTCTCTCTCTCTCCCTCTCCCTCTCTCTTTCTCCCTCCCTCTCTCTCTCTCTCTCTCTCTCTCTCTCTCTCTCTCTCTCTCTCTCTCTCTCTCTCTCTCTCTCTCTCTCTCTCTCTCTCTCTCTCTCTCTCTCTCTCTCTCTCTCTCTCTCTCTCTCTCTCTCTCTCTCTCTTTCTGTCTCTCTCTCTCTCTCTCCCTCTCTCTCTCTCTGTAGAGACTGTACTTCCTAACGAAGTACAGCCTCTGTTGTGAGATGTAGCTGTAGCCTACGTTGCCACGTTTCTGGTGTGTAAAGACAGAAAAACTGTAAAAACGCAACTGACACGCAACAGAAACGCCACGCTCACGCCACGCCAGCTGCACAGAAAAGAATAGGAAGGACCTGCAGCAGGTGGTTAGGGCTGCTCAGCGCGTCATTGGAGCACCATTGCCTTCACTCACAGACATCTACAATCATGGTAGACTGCAGAATAAAGCCAGTTGTATCTTCAAGGACATTACACACCCTGGTCACTCTCTGTTCTCTCCACTGCCCTCTGGTAGGAGATTCAGGTCCATCAAGCCCAAATCAAACAGGTTAAAAAACAGCTTCTATCCAAAAGCTGTTAACTCCATAACACCAAATGGCCACTGAAAAAGAACTGCTATCACACCTGGGACTGTTCTGTTTGTGTTTGGTGCCGGTTTGTCTGTCTGTTAGCACTGTATGCACTTTCAATGTATTACAAATGTATGTTTCCCATAAACATAAACATATAGATATATACTGATTTGATTACAGCAAAGACAACGTCGGCAGTAATGACGGCAATTATTTATTATTATTTTTTTAAATTACATTTATATCTAGCCTCGTGAGACTGTCCTGATCTGGCGAGCTCCAGTTTTCCACTCGCAGATCAGTCTGGCATCTTGAGACAGAGAAAATTTGGAGCCGTTTGCCAAACGACCGACCAATCAGCGTTGGCTTTGAGGGGGGTTTAGGTGTGACGCAACGAGAAGCGACTTTTCAGTCTAAACAACGTGGCGGCTTCCACGGATGAGATGAGCGTAGCTATCGCGCAAGTATTATCTGAATTAGAAAGTATTCCTTCATTGAAAGAAGAGCAAAAAACGGCACTGGAGGCTTTTCTCGGAGGAAAAGATGGTTTTGCTCTTCTTCAGAAGTGTACCATGAAAACTTGGTGGGGATTGTCGTTGATGAGGTTCATGTCACATACAAATGGTAAGCTTAAAAACGTTAGCTACGTTACCTAACTTAATTGTATGTTAAACGATGGCATTAGAAGAACAGCAAGGTCTTGAAGTCAAACTAACGCTAGCTACACTAACTTAGCTAGCTTCACTAACATGACTAGCTTCACTAACATGGCTAGCTACACTTACTTAGCTAGCTTCACTAACTTAGCTAGCTTCACTAACTTAGCTAGCTTCACTGATCTGATTGGTTGATTTGGCCCATCTATCACCAACATAGGTGGAGATAGACAGATGGTTTATCCAATCAGCTAACCAGTATTTTCGCCCCTTCCCAAAAGTTCTTCAACGGAAAGTTCCCAGATGGATATGCCGAGCAAATGCGAAGCAATCCATCTGGTGGAGTCAGGTTAATTTATATATGCATTAATGTCAAAACCCTAGAGACTTTCAAACATCAAAATGTAATTTATCAATATGTATATGTGTCAAAATGACATATAATCATCATCTTTATATCAAATACATCTTTTCCTATTCTATTTTGCCTGAAAACGCTTCCAACACGCTTGTGTGTAGCGTGAAAAATGACGCCACGCAGCCGACACGCTCCCGCCACGCCCGTCTTTGAAAAAAGAATACAGCAGTGTGTCTTAATCACACTATAGATAGACTTCTGACCCTGTTTTTTTATGAAAGAGAAACCCTTTCAGACAGATACCAGCAGCAGCAGAAGGTCTACATTTTCAGACAGTTTTGTAAATGTACATCTTGTATGAGACATTGTATGCTTATGTTTGTAAGTTCTTTAATAGAAAAAAGGGTTAGTAGGCCAAAATAAATATAAATCAAAAAAGAAAGAAATGAATCCACAAACACCATGAAGACATTTTTGGAGCTGTAGATGTATATAGATGTGCGACACCTTCTGTCGCTCGCAGCTCATCCATTTGTCTCCATTAAAGTCTGCAGAGGGAATTAAGCCGTGCATCTGTTGCAGGTCATGTTTGGATCTGTTATCGGCAGCATCGCAGCTTAACTCAGCACATAGGAGATGTACGGAGGTCCGTAGATGACAAAACTACCCGAGGCAACAACGTAAATTCAAATGCAATCTTTTTTTTTTTTTGATTAACAATTTTCTTTTTTAAACAACATACAAAACATACCATTCGCAACATGAACATATATGCCAAACAGGTTTTTCTTTGGTCTTCGTCTATAATAAGATACTTAAGGCAACTTTTGTAAATAACAGCAAAGAAAGAAGTTCCTCTCAAATCTACAGACACAAGTCTAGTTTTGGATTTAACACATGGATTAGTCTCGCTTTGCCAGACCTTCCTCCACAGCGCTGCGGAGGAAGGTCTGGCTAAGCCAAACAGCATTTGGGATGGGAGAAAAACGTGCTCTGGTTTATTGGCATTTCTTTAAACCAATCACAATTGCCATGGGCGGGGCTAAGCTCCGGACAGAGCCACGGTGCCTCTGCTAAATAGTCTCAGGAAGGAACCTGTTTTGGTGGAACACGTGTACGTTCAAAAGTAGTTTTAGTCGTGCAACATAAGCTGTGGGACCATTGGGCTGTGGGACCATTGGGCTGTGGGAACATAGGGCTGTGGGAACATAGGGCTGTGGGACCATAGGGCTGTGGGAACATAGGGCTGTGGGAACATAGGGCTGTGGGACCATTGGGCTGACCCCATATCAACAGCCTGTTCGGACATCATCTTATCATAAATGACGTCATCGTTCTCTTTACCGTCGGATAATGTTTGTTGAATGATTTGAATGTGCCGTTGGCCAATCAAGAACTGAGTTTCTTTTACGCCTTTAATGCTTTTAAGGTTTTTTATTTATTTATTTTTTAACATTTTTGTTTAGGTGTTTTCGACTGTTTGCAATGTTCTGTTTTTCCAGAAGATTGACACTTATTTAGATTTTGTTGTACGTTTTTTGGCGCTTTTTTTCTTCAAAGTTTTTTTCAGACATTTCACGGTTCAAAAAAAAACTATTTGTACAGGGGCCAGCCCTATGTTCCCACATTTCTAAGATTTTTCTTAAAATTAGGCCCTATGTTAGGGTTAGGGTTACATTCCATCTGTAGTCCATTGCTACTGGATAATAGGTTGGGTGTAATTGGCTACCAAATTGGGAGAAAGGGGGATACAATCTGATACACATTTATGAAAAAGGAAACGTGGGAACATAGGGCTGTGGGAACATAGGCACGCTCCCAAATGTGTCCCACACACATAGATTGATTACAGCTCGTATCTCGTCTTGGTGCTCGTTTGATACGTTTGTCATCAATAAGCTTCCATATAGATTCGTCAGATAGCTGTGGATGGATAAGGAGAGGAGCAGGAAATGCTATGAACTGTGGGAAACGTGTCTCTTTGCTCAGCAGAGGCTGTCAGAGCGAAGAGAGAGAGAGAGAGAGAGAGAGTCGTTCTGCTTCAGCGACTGGAAAATGCCACCGAGCTGCTCCGCTTCTCCGCTCATAAATACTCTCAAGGACCGCGGCTTTACAACAAGTCAATAGCTTCTGTTAGCAGCACACACACACACACACACACACACACTTACAACCAGCGCCGTGCACGTACACACAAATAAAAAACACACATCAGCAAAATACGCAGATGCATGCTGTCAAAATATAAATCAACAATCACAGCACTACATAAACACAAGTGCCAGGCCAGCAGAAAGGGCTGTTGGGATAAATACGGAGGCCGGTGCTGACGGAGCGGGAGGTAAATCTGTCTGGAAAGGAGGGAAGGAAGGAAGGATGGAGCAAAGATTAAAACACGAATCTTCATTTAAAAGAACTCTGTTTCCTCACAGTGACAGCGTAAGAAAAGAAAGCTGCTGTCTGAAACTTCTCCGTCGCAACTTCCTTAAACGTCCCGTCAGCAGAAGGCTGACAGCGGGCTCAAAGTACAAGCAATAAGAAAATAAAAAAAAACAAGAATCCAAACCTCCACCTGAAGCATCTGAACTCCGACAATGACGTCCTGATGTCCCCACTGTTGCTGCCGAAGCGAAAATAAAAGATGTCAAAGTTTGTTCATCCAGAGCAACAACTTCAATTTCAAGTTTGTCCCGATTGCTAACGTGCATCGGTCAAAACTGACGTCACAATGTCAACACTCTTTACATACTCCTATGTGTTTTCTTACATCAGTGATTTTCAACTGATGCCTGTTCTGGGGGTCAGTCCTATGGTCCCACAGCCCTATGTTCCCACAGCCCAATGGTCCCACAGCCCTATGTTCCCACAGCCCAATGGTCCCACAGCCCAATGGTCCCACAGCCCAATGGTCCCACAGCCCTATGTTCCCACAGCCCTATGTTCCCACAGCCCAATGGTCCCACAGCCCTATGTTCCCACAGCCCAATGGTCCCACAGCCCAATGGTCCCACAGCCCAATGGTCCCACAGCCCAATGGTCCCACAGCCCTATGGTCCCACAGCCCTATGGTCCCACAGCCCTATGTTCCCACAGCCCTATGGTCCCACAGCCCTATGTTCCCACAGCCCTATGGTCCCACAGCCCAATGGTCCCACAGCCCTATGGTCCCACAGCCCAATGTTCCCACAGCCCAATGGTCCCACAGCCCTATGGTCTCACAGCTCTATGTTCCTACATTTCTAGGACATTTTCAAAATTAGGTCTTGTGTTCCTACATTTCCCTTCAATTTAAGCTCTACTCTCCCCCATTTTTTAGGGTTAGGGGTCAGGAGGATAAACTCTGATACAAATTTATGAAAAAGGAAACGTGGGAACATAGGGCCTAATTTTGGAAAAAAATTATCTTAATATGTGGAAACATAGGGCTGTGGGAACATAGGCACACTCCCCTGTTCTGGGTGGGTCGTGGCCAGCTGATCAATGAATAAATAAATAATATTTAATGCACATCTGATTTTGGACTTGTCTTTAATTTAGAATTTAGATGGGGAAGCGCAAACATGACCCTCAGTTTCTTACTAATGTGCTCCAAATGCAGAGATATGCCTACAAGTTAAATATCTAATTTTGTAGCCTTATTTATGCTACATTTATGCTTGGTGCAGTTTTCACAAGTTGTCAGTTGTCACTTTTGTCCATGCAGTTGTCCTGTTCCTCCTCAGTTTCTTATTAATGTGCTCTGAAATGCACTCATGTAAATATGTGTATTTGTGTTAAAAAAAAAAAAAGATAGCATACGTGTGTTTTCGAAGGCTATTTAAAAAAATAAATAAAATAGCCAAAAAACGTTGTGTAAATTTTTCAATGTTTTGCTTCTATTTCCAACATTTCTGATGCTTTTTTCCGGTGCTTTTAAATGGGTTTTTTTTGTCGTTTTTCGTCGTTGGGTTGGTTCAAGTCCCCATACAGACCAAAGAATGGTGGTGGACTGGTAGCTGGAGAGGTGCCAGTTCACCTCCTGGGCACTGCCAAGGTGCTCTTGAGCAAGGCACCGAACCCCCAATTGCTCGGGGCGCCTTTCCATGGGCAGCTGTAGAGGTAATGAGCATGTGTGTGTAATTCAGGCCTGTGTTTAATAACAACAGAGTAATTTCCCCTTGCGGGATTAATAAAGTATGAATTATTATTAAAAAAAAATTGCCGCTTGATGGCAGTGGAAGCAGGATTATCATCTTCGTCCCTCGTCACTGTCCTTCAGCCTGTCACCAGAAGCAGAGACGTGTCCGCCGAGGAACAAAAGCGCCGCCGGTTCGATTCCCTCGGCCCACGCTGATCGCCTTCATCACAGCGTGGCCTCCGTGTTCATTTTATTTACAGCTCGGCCCGTCCCAGCGGTGTGGCGTAGAGCTGCTGAAGAGTGGAGGGGGAAGATAGTTGCATTCATAGACAAAGAGAAAAGAAAACCCCTGCCTGACTCTGGATCCTGGGCGGCTGTTATTTTTAGCCAAATTACATAATAATTACCCGGGCAACGTCTAACAAAATTGTTCAGGCTCGGCTGGGCAATTAGGCCAGGCGGAGCAGCTAATGGAGAGAGAATTACACAGACCTTTCCCCCATTACCCCCATTTACAGCAGGAAATTTACTGGGAGTGTATGGACAAGCCGTGACTTCCAAACCAGATTACTGCTCTGAAACCACTCTCCCTCCATCCCTTTATCCCTTCATCCCTCCCTCTCTTTAGTCTGCACACAATGGAAATCTATTCTTGCAAAAAATGCAATAAAACCTACTTTATCTGCAACAGCTTCACTCTTATTTTCAAACAGAGTCAGGAAACAAGTGTACACTAGTGGTAGTGAAAGTGTTTCAATCTGAGCGGACATGTTGACGTGTCATAGTAGGAAAAGCACAGGTGTATTCAAAACCATTAATTGTCCTGGTATTGTGCATGCTAACTCACTGAAATAGCTTACTGGGACACTTGATGGAATTGAAATCATTTTAAGCTGTGCTTTTTCTATTAGGGCAAGTCAAAATGTCTGCTGTGAAAAAGATCCATTGTTTGATGGTTATAAGCTGTTGTTTTATAGGGCCGGCCCGTGGCGTATTGGCAGGGACGCCGGCAGTCCAGATGAGCAATGCAATGTTAAAGATATCGGAAAAAAAGCTCCAATAACAATGGAAAAAATGGCTAAAATCGTCGAAAAGAGCAACATAAATGTTAAAAGAGCAACAAAAACGCCAAAAGCGCCAAGTATGTTGAAAAAAGCAACAAAAACTTCGAAAAACCCCACTCCCCCCACAAAAAAGTTACAAAATGTTGAAAAAGCAACAAAAACGTCGAAAAAAAAAAAAAAACTCACAAAACCCGATAAAACTTTGGAGAAAAGGGGGAAAAAAAATCACAAAAAAAGGCCCAAAATATTTAATAAACTTACAACAATGTTGGAAAAAGCCACAAAAATGTTGAGAAAGCAACAAAACGACAGAAAAAGCCTTATCAAGGGCTGGCCCGTGGCATTGGTAGTATAGGCAAATGCCAGGGAATGAGTAAAGAAAAAGACGTCAGAAAAAAACACTGTGCCACAAATGTAGAAAAAAGTGTCAAAAAAAGTCACTCAAAGCGATACAAACTTTGAGAAAGCGACAAAAGCGTCAAAAAACCCCACCCAAAAACATTTAAAAAAGTGACAACGTCGTAAAAAAGGACAAAAATGACGATAAAGTGTCAAAAACGTCTAAAAAACTGAAAAAAAAACAAAAAAACAAAATAGGAAACATCAGGGGAAAAGAGAGAAACAAAACCTGACAAAAACATGACAAAATTACCAAAAAAGTCAGGGGAAAAAGTGGCCAAAACATCGAAAAATACACTAAAAACGTCAAAGTACTCTACTGACATGATGAACACATCCTCATACCTAAAAAACAGAACAGGTTGTTTCTTCCCAAAATGGCATATATGACCGTTGGAAACCAGCCTCTGGAGACTCCACCAGCTGACTTCTCTATAGGCTGTTGAAACAGGAGACGTCTCTTACGTCCTAAAACCAGCCTCTGGAGACTCCACCAGCTGACTTCTCTATTGGCTGTTGAAACAGGAGACGTCTCTTACGTCCTAAAACCAGCCTCTGGAGACTCCACCAGCTGACTTCTCTATTGGCTGTTGAAACAGGAGACGTCTCTTACGTTCTAAAACCAGCCTCTGGAGACTCCACCAGCTGACTTCTCTATTGGCTGTTGAAACAGGAGACGTCTCTTACGTTCTTTAACCAGCCTCTGGAGACTCCACCAGCTGACTTCTCTATTGGCTGTTGATACAGGAGACGTCTCTTACGTTCTAAAACCAGCCTCTGGAGACTCCACCAGCTGAAGGTCTAGACCCCACATATAAGACGACCCCACTTTTTCAGACATATTTCCAGAAAATAAAAAGTCTTATATTCGGACCAATACAATACTTGGTTACGTTTATAAGAAAAGTTGATGGTTTGGGTTAAAATAAGTATGTTTTTTACGTAAGCTAAGCATGTACGTAACATACTGTAAGTTGAGTATGTTATGTAAGTTAACTTCTAAGTCAATGTTGACTTTTGGTTTCAAACAGGACATGAACAGCGGTCTCCTGGGTAAAAGTCCTGTGTTTGCCACACAGACTTTGTTTTTGTTTTGTCCTTAGCTTCATAATTCAACGCATTCTCGAGGACAGGGTTTTCATGGTATATGGTGGGAAAACCTAAGCGAAACAATTTGTATTATATGATACAAAATTATGCCGACCAGTGACATGGCAGAAGGTGACGGTTTAAGTTTAGACACCAAAACAACTTAGGTAGTACTTCCAGGACATGAACACCTGTTTCCTGGTGAAAGTCTTGTGTTTTCTCCTTAACTTCTTCAGGACATGAACACCTGTTTCCTGGTGAAAGTCTTGTGTTTTCTCCTTAACTTCTTTCAGGACATGAACACCGCTCCCCTCTTGAAAGCCCTGTGTTTTAGGAGCCAAACATCCCCCCCGACCTCCTCCCTACGAGGATCTCTGCAGTCTTATACAGCAGCAGTAAATGTGCTGCTGACAGTAATAAATACGTGGAATAAATTTAAACTACAGTGCTTTATTTTTTGTAGCTATATGTGTGAATGGTTCAAAACAACATCGGCATAATTTCTCCGGCAACTAGAGTTTGCAGACTAATTAGCATTGTCATTTTGTTTGTACAATCCTAATGAATTAGTTACTGTAGCTGTCACAATATGTGGTTGTGTAAAAGGTTCAATATTTCTATCTGAAATGTGGTGAAGTGGCAGAAAATAGAGTACAGTCGCTGGAATGCAAAAGCCTATTTTTTTAGTTAATGTCTACCACTGTTACTGTGTGTGTGTGTGTGTGTGTGTGTGTGTGTGTGTGTGTGTGTGTGTGTGTGTGTGTGTGTGTGTGTGTGTGTGTCAGTAGCTGCAGGCTGATACCTGTGGATCTACAGAGCCGCTGCATTAATTATGAGAAATGGTACCAGATTAAAAATGGAGGCGAGGTGAAGAAGAGGCTGCTTCTCCACAGGTGGAGAGGATGAATATGAAATGTGTGTAATCTACTGACACGCGCATACACACACACACTTCTCTTGGTTGTAGAAATTCACAGCCAAGGCTTAGCAAAAAAATCAAAGGCACAAAAGAAAGTATTAACAAGGCAAAAGTTCTTGATCCCTTTTCATAAGATGATAAAAAAAGAAGGGAAAAGCAAAGCGGCAGAGGAGATTTCCATTCCAACATTAATTCCAGCGCTGGGTGAATTTCCAATGTCGGCGGCCATTAAGGCCTGTCACATCAAATGTGACACCGGGGAAAGGAGAGAGAAATATTCAAATCATCTTTCAAATCTTTTTCCAGAGCTGCCTCTGAGAGCAGTTGCCCCCCAACACCGCTGACAGCTCTGACAATTAATTTATGTCTTACAAATTATTCCATAAACCAGCACTGACCCACCGGAGGGCGTGCACGAGCATGCAAACACAGGCGGGGGGGGACCGACGTGCACGCATGTCACAAATACTAGCTGGAGAAGGGCGGGAAGCTTTCCCTCCAGGCTCATTTTCAAGTTCATAATTGTAATTTGAGGTTGTATCAGAATAGGTTTACATGGTTTAATTATCAAAAAACTCCATATTTGTTGTTGTACTGCACATTGCTGCAGCTCCTCTTTTCACCCTGTGTTCAGGTCTCTGTTTTAGCTACAGAGTGAGACCTCTCACTGCTGGAACATCTTTGTTGGCAGTCGCACATGCTCAGTAGCTAGGTAAGGACTACATGCTCAGTAGCTAGGTAAGGACTACATGCTCAGTAGCTAGGTAAGGACTACATGTTCAATAGCTAGGTAAGGACTACACGCTCAGTAGCTAGGTAAGGACCACATGCTCAGTAGCTAGGTAAGGACTACATGCTCAGTAGCTAGGTAAGGACTACATGCTCAGTAGCTAGGTAAGGACTACATGAGCTAGCTAGCTGTTTCTCCAACTTCAGTAGTACAAGGCAGGTTTAGCTGGGAGACTTCTTCTAAACGAAGACGCACTTCCAACTTTACGTGGAATACCTGCAGAACAGGGACATGGAAGTAACGGTTAGCCCCCTAGCCCCCTCGTCTCGGCTAGTGACGTAGAAAGCCGTGCAGATGTTGACCAGCTGACCCGGAGACTGAAGGCAGGACACATTCAGAAACCGTATCTCACTCAGAACAGCATGGATGGTTTTTTTCAAAGTTTGTATGCGTGTGGAAGCACCAGAGACACAAAATAACAGAAAAAGTGATTTTTTTCATAATATGGGCACTTGAACAATCAACTGAATGACTAATTGTGAAGCATATCAAGTGCTGAATACAGAGGAATCTTATTGTTGTGAATCCCCAAGTAGAATCGAAAGCCATGACCAGACTCGCCGGGGCATCTATGGATACGAAGCAGCATCAGAATTTTTTTTTTTATACATTCAAACTGAGTGTTGCGGCTGTAAGCAGTCCAACAAAGTGCTGCCGCGAGGGGACTAAACACTGAGAGATGCATCAACACACGGTGACGCCCTCCAGATTGAATTACAATGATTTATTCCTCATCACTTCCGCTCAAACCGCGATGAAAACGCCCACCAACACAAGTGCATAACACAACAATCAACAAACAATATAAATGAGACCATAAACAACGTACAATATGTGGCTCCTACACTGAGTATGTTATAAACCATTTGTACATATAGCTATGAAAAGTAATGTGTTGTTATTCGTATGTATTCCACTTATTTATTACTGTCAGCACCACATTGACTGCCGCCTACACATGATCCATCCATCTCTGAATGGTGCACGACGCCAGGGGTAGCGCAGCGCCTAGTTGGGCAGCACGTCTCTCCCCCGTAGGAAAACATTGGAACGTCCCACACAGAGTGGTTGTACCGCCTATCATGTGTAGGTGGCTTTAGAGCCTGAAGATCCTCGTAGGGAGGAGGTCGGGGGGGGGATGTTTGGCTCCTAAAAACACAGTGCTTTCAAGAGGGGGAGCAGAGTTGATGTCCTGAAGAAGTTAAGGAGAAAACACAAGACTTTCACCCAAGAAACAGGTGTTCATGTCCTGAAGAAGTTAAGGAGAAAACACAAGACTTTCACCAGGAAACAGGTGTTCATGTCCTGAAGAAGTTAAGGAGAAAACACAAGACTTTCACCAGGAAACAGGTGTTCATGTCCTGAAGAAGTTAAGGAGAAAACACAAGACTTTCACCAAGAAACAGGTGTTCATGTCCTGAAGAAGTTAAGGAGAAAACACAAGACTTTCACCCAAGGAACAGGTGTTCATGTCCTGAAGAAGTTAAGGAGAAAACACACGACTTTCACCAGGAAACAGGTGTTCATGTCCTGAAGAAGTTAAGGAGAAAACACACAACTTTCACCAGGAAACAGGTGTTCATGTCCTGAAGAAGTTAAGGAGAAAACACAAGACTTTCACCCAGGAAACAGGTGTTCATGTCCTGAGAGTACTACTTAAGGGGGCCGGTGTTTTAACCCGAAAACAAGATATTTTTTCTAACATAAGCTCTAAGCTCTAACGTGTCTCTGTAGACAGCCCAGGCTCCACAAACTGCAACAAAAACAAACTGCGCCAACCTGCACCACCAAACATAACAAACAGTTATTAGCCAATAACTGACAATAAGGATTTGGGGGGTGGGGGTTGGGGGGGTTAGTGCACGGAAGCACAGAAGGGAGGGGGAGGAGACGGGATGAGGAGGAGGGAGGGGTGAGCTAGCCTCAGTTTTGTTTTAAATGACTTCGAACGTCAACAAGAAGTGCCGTCACCCAACATCACTTAGAGCACCTTCAACTAGTCGTTCTGGCATCTAAACTTAACTCAGCTCCACAGGACGGTCACCTTTTGTCGGCTAAACTTAACTGTTACGGCCAAACCACATATATTCACATAGGAGTTTTGTTTTTAGAGTAAAATATTTGAATGCTATAAATGATTTAAATTTCATTTCACAAGGTATTCAAATGTTGACGGCCTGTCTTTGCTTTCATGAACCAACCTCCCCCCCCTCATCCTTCTCTTCTGACAGGAGTTCATTTTTGATGGGTTTGTTTTTTTGAGCTTCATTAACCGGCGCCAGATTAGTCCTCGGTGGGACGGCGGCGGGGTGGGGGGGTGGGGGGTTGAGACACGTGAGCGCCTCGCCTCCGACCTGCTGAGGTGCAAGCAATTAAGGAGCAGGAGGAAGGAGTCTGTCAAGAGCGCCAACGCAAAAGCTCAAGACACCTAACCCACTTAGACGCTTTCTGCCCTCTAATAAAGAAACTTCTGTAAACTGTCAAAATGATAATAGCTCGGGCCAACGCTGGTAAGTGCAATTAGAGGAAGTAAAGTAGGATAGTGCCGCACACACACACACACACACACACACACAGCTCCTGAAAAACCGTAACCTAGTTTTTTTTCCTGTGACATCACTCAGTTGAAAACAAGCATTCAAAGTGTAAAAACGATGGTAGACAAAGTCCTAAAATCCTTACACTAAAGAGAGTGAAGAAAGGAAAGAAATATTCAATAGACTTGATTGTCTATCACATGATCACTCAGAGAGCATATCTCCGCCAAGGCATGCTCTACAAAATGTTAACACTGAGTCAGGAACTCATTCTTCAGATTATTCCGACACCAAATGAATGCAGCTTAAATGCTCTATCCCACAATGTTAACAAAGGTAAAAAAAAACCCGACTTGTGTATCTGGCCTTGGCCCATGCTACACCCTTTGTGTCAAATCCAGCTCCCGTGGACTGTGTACATATTCACAAATGTTGGGAAGATGTACGTAAAGAAATGAATGACATAATAGGACAGGCACTGAACATCTCTCCCTTATTCTGTATTCTTGGTATAGACCATTCTCCAGATATTCCGTCTTATCAGCTAAAACTTCTTAAAATCCTGCTCTTTTGTGCTAGAAGATGTATTTTATTGACGTGGGTGTCAGAGGAACCCCCTAGCTTTGCCCAATGGATATGCAGTTTCATAAAGTCTGGGGTCCATTTACAACTTACTTGGGGTCTGATTGTCATTATGTCATTGCGTACAATAACGGTAGGGATGTATGGGTTGGCTTGGGGAGAATAGATCTTTATTGTCTAACTGTACGTCTATGTATGTGCATTCCTGATTTGTATTGTATGGATTGTTGTACCTTCATTTGAAACTGTCATGACCTTGTAAATCTGTCAATGTTCAATTAAAAAAAATAAAAAAAGAATCCAGCTCCCGTGCCTATAGGTCATGTTCTTTTTCCCCCTCACATTCAGTGTTTAATTCCATTGTCTTCCTGTTTTATTTTGATACTCACCGTTTGTTTCTGTTGTCACTTAACTTCCAGTCTTTGTCTGCCATCCCGCCCTTGTGTGATCACTGGCCCCGCCCTAATGTCCTGCACCTGTGTGTAGTTGTCTCCCCTCCTCCCTCATGTATTTCTACACTCCCTTTCCCTTTGTTCAGTGCCAGTTCGTCTTGTACCTCTGTGCCTTGCGGTCCTTGCCTGGTGGTCCGTGCCTGGTGGTCCTTGCCTGGTGGTCCTTGCCTGGATGCTACGCAGCCTTCTGCCTGAGGGGGGGGGAGGTGGGAAAACAGTCCGCGTGCAGGGTGGATGGCTGCCTTCTTCAGCTTCCTCAGCAAATAAATGCGTTGATGTGCTTTTTTTTTTTTTTTAAGGTGGTCAAGGTGTTGTGGTGCCAGATGAGGGTGTTGGAGATTGAAGTTTATGCAATACACATTTATAAATATAGAAGTAATAAAAAAAAAAGACAAAACGTGCAAACCATTGCATAATGTGCACAATACAATAATATGCATCAAATGTGTAAAGTGTAAGATCTTTCATAAAGTGCTGTGAGTTATATACACAGTGTGGCTGTCTATCACAGTCTGCTGTAGGAACATTGTACATCTGGTCTTCCACAGTTTTAGACAAACAATTCACAGGATTGATTTTGTATCAGCTCTTTATTTCGCAGGGAGTCCATCTTGCTTTCACTTTTTTTTTTTTAGCTTCACTGCTAGGCGCAGGGCCATTACCACAGTATATCAATCTCACCCAGTGTTGGCCAAACTTTGAAGCATAAGGTGCAGATTTTTGTGATGCCATGTCAGGCGCAATCAGAGTGTTTCACCTCTTCAGCATCCATTTTCGCGCTAATCGAAACGCATCACCTGACCGCTCATTTACCGCGCAACCCGGATCACAAGCCCGAACCCGTGTAAAATGATAGAAATTAAAACGCAAAAATCTAAGCAAAGATCTTCAGCTCTGCCTCCTTTTTTCGATCTATCAAATAAGGGACATGAGATGCAGCTTATGTCTATTTTTCGCATATCACGTGACCTCTGATGCGATGAAAACAGATATGGGTCACTGCAATCAAATACACCTGAAGAATGGTGTGTGCCTTATTTGCACTATTTTAAGTACTTTTCCGGAGCATTAAAGTGCCGATATTATGAAAAAAAAAAAACTTTTTCTGGGATTTGCTGCTAGCTCGTTGTAAATGGCAAAACACTGCTACAACACACACTAGTTCACCACAATCTCCAAAAGAACTACTTCCATGTCCCTGTTCTGCAGGTATTCAACACAAAGTTGGAAGTGTGCCCTCATTTAGAAGAAGTCTCCCAGCTAATCCTGCCTTGTACTACTGAAGTTGGAGAAACAGCTAGCTAGCTCATGTAGTCCTTACCTAGCTACTGAGCGTGTAGTCCTTACCTAGCTACTGAGCATGTGGTCCTTACCTAGCTACTGAGCACGTGGTCCTTACCTAGCTACTGAGCACGTGGTCCTTACCTAGCTACTGAGCACGTGGTCCTTACCTAGCTACTGAGCGTGTAGTCCTTACCTAGCTACTGAGCACGTAGTCCTTACCTAGCTACTGAGCACGTAGTCCTTACCTAGCTACTGAGCACGTAGTCCTTACCTAGCTACTGAGCGTGTAGTCCTTACCTAGCTACTGAGCATGTGCGACTGCCAACAAAGATGTTCCAGCAGTGAGATGTCTCACTCGTTAGCTAAAATAGAGACCTGAACACAGGGTGAAAAGAGGAGCTGCAGCAATGAGCAGTACAACAAAAATATGGTGTTGTTTGAAAATTAAACCATGTAAACCTATTCTGATACAACCTCAAATTACAATTATGATCCTGAAAATTAGCATAATATGAGCACTTTAAGCTGTTGTGCGGACTTTACCTTCTTTGGAGGTAAGCATGTACCCAGTAAAGACTCATAAAATGACATTAGAGGAGACACATCATGCTCAGAAGAAGAAGAACTCTCAAGAGTCAATAACATAGGAGACATTTCTTCAACTCAACACTGACTTTTCTGGCCCTGGTCCTAACCCTTTTATTCAAAGTTTTGAACCACAATTTTGACCTAAGGAACTTTGGCGACGTGACAGCAGGCGATCAAATCTTTAGATGAAATCTAAAACGAGGCTGATTATCACGTGTCCCGTGTTGAATGTGTAATGTAAATCTTCAGAGTACCTCCAGCTGTCAGATGAAGGTGAAGGAGAAGTTGGTACTCCTACGTACGTCCTCATGTTTTAGTAGCAGAAGCTTTAAACTACACTGAAGTGCAAAAACAGCAGGGGGTGGATTCATTTTCTTCAAAAATCACCGCTCATAATTCATATCATCTCCATGTTAATTCGATACCGGGGACCTCCTGCTTCATGTTCATCTCTCGGAGCAGCTCGGCTCAAAGGTCTGTCTCAGTCGTCTCTCTTCACCCGCCATTTTTAATCGTTTCAACATTTTGTTCCTCGTCTTTTTGGCCATTTTTTTGGACATTTTCTCGCCTTTTTCTTTATGTTTTTGCTGCTTTTTTTCCAACGTTTTTAATCGCTTTTTTCTTAATACTTTGTCACTTTTCGTTACAGTTACAGAGAATGTTGGACCCAAGTGCAGAGATAGCCAGACAATGTGGTAAGCTTGAATATTTAATTAAACGAAAGTCCATACAACAAAAGGTGTCCAGAAAACGGTAGGGAATGTAATCCAAAAAATGAAGTAGCAGTCAAAAACAGGAATACAGGGAACAGCAATACTGAGACAAACGGGTAGACTTACTCACAGAACTCCAAACAGACAATACAATGACCTGACACAAGACACGAGAAACACAACGACTAAATACACTAAGTGATGAGGAAACAAGAGACAGGTGAAACACATAAGACAATCACAAGGGCGGGAAAACTAAAGACAGGAAGTAAAACCAGACCAGACAAGACAGAAAACCAGAGACTTCAAAATAAAACAGGAAACAGAACATATACAGAAAAAATACCGGATTTCTTTGCCGTTTGCTGTGGAATTTTGTATCGCTTTTTTGACCTTTTTGTTGCCTTTTTCTTGATGTTTTTGCTGCTTTTTAAAATGTTTTTATCACTTTTTCTACGTTTTTGTCTCATTTTTGACGTTGTTTTGTCGCCTTTATCCGCTGTTTTTGCCGGGTTTCTTTGACCTTTTTGCTGCTTTTGAAAATATTTTGTCGTTTGACGATTTTATCCTATTTTTTGCTGTTTTGCTGTGACTAAAAACTCAGTGACGTTATGACAGAGAGTCTTCAGATCTGACATGGTGTCAGACTTTAGTCTTTTCAAAGTCTTCTAGTGTCTAGTGCAATGGCGTGTGCGCGAAAAACCTGAAACGTCAACACCAAGCTGGAGCTTCAAAGGACAAACTGACTTGAAATCAATTAGTCGAGCATGGGATGACAGAGACGACGTGTAAAGGAAAGATTACACCTGGAAACACCCACGCTGATCTGCAGATCAATATCCCATCAAATGCCAGATAAAACATCAAACGCAGCGACTCCGTCCTCCGCATGGCTTCATCCAGGCGTTGCTTGATGCAGCTCATGCTTCTCATCTATCAGATACGGCCGAGGATGAATATGAATGTGGAATATTTGACTGCTGCTGCATCAACAACACATGGAAGTCGACCGCTCTCAATAATGTAATGTGACAATTCATTTGTTGGGAGTACAAACTTCTTCTTAACCTTTTGATAGTTTCAGGTGTCAGTAGAGAAATGAGGAGGCAGTTTGTGTAACGTGGCCGTACGGAGACAAATTTATCGTGTTTTGTCGCTTTTTTCCAACGTTTATGCCAGGTTTTTTGTTGTTGTTTTTTTTATATTTCTACGTTTTGTCGCCTTTATTCGTTGTTTTTTTTCATTGCTGCTTTTGATCGCCTTTTTGTTGACAATTAAGATTATTTTTTTAGGCCTTTATTGGCAGGACACCTGAAGAAATGAAAGGAGAGGGAGAGAGAGAGAGAGAGAGAGAGCGAGAGAGACAGAGAGAGAGAGAGGGAGAGAGAGAGACAGAGAGACAGAGAGAGAGAGAGAGACAGAGGGAGAGAGAGAGACAGAGAGAGAGAGAGAGAGAGAGAGAGACAGAGAGAGAGGGAGAGAGAGGGGGAATGACATGCAGCAAAGGGCCGCAGGTCGGAGTCGAACCCTGGCCCGAGTAAACTAAACAAACTGAGCTATCCGGGCGCACTTCTTGATGTTTTTGCCGCTTTATTCAACGTCTTTGTTAGCCTGGTCCTACCAGACTCTGGTACTCTAGCCTGGTCCTACCAGACTCTGGTACTCTAGCCTGGTCCTACCAGACTCTGGTACACTAGCCTGGTCCTACCAGACTCTGGTACTCTAGCCTGGTCCTACCAGACTCTGGTACTACTAGCCTGGTCCTACCAGACTCTGGTCACATTAGCCTGGTCCTACCAGACTCTGGTACTCTAGCCTGGTCCTACCAGACTCTGGTACATTAGCCTGGTCCTACCAGACTCTGGTCCATTAGCCTGGTATTACCAGACTCTGGTACACTAGCCTGGTCCTACCAGACTCTGGTACACTAGCCTGGTCCTACCAGACTCTGGTACTCTAGCCTGGTCCTACCAGACTCTGGTACACTAGCCTGGTCCTACCAGACTCTGGTACACTAGCCTGGTCCTACCAGACTCTGGTACACTAGCCTGGTCCTACCAGACTCTGGTACTCTAGCCTGGTCCTACCAGACTCTGGTACATTAGCCTGGTCCTACCAGACTCTGGTCCATTAGCCTGGTCCTACCAGACTCTGGTACACTAGCCTGGTCCTACCAGACTCTGGCCATTAGCCTGGTCCTACCAGACTCTGGTACACTAGCCTGGTCCTACCAGACTCTGGTCCATTAGCCTGGTCCTATACCAGCCTCTGGTACTCTAGCCTGGTCCTACCAGACTCTGGTACACTAGCCTGGTCCTACCAGACTCTGGTCCATTAGCCTGGTCCTACCAGACTCTGGTACACTAGCCTGGTCCTACCAGACTCTGGTCCATTAGCTTGGTCCTATACCAGCCTCTGGTACACTAGCCTGGTCCTACCAGACTCTGGTACATTTCATTTGTACAGAGAGTCTGGCCTCTCTCCATTGACAAGTGTTAACTTCCTTGAAGGCGGGTACTCTGTTGACGTTTAAAACTATTGGATCTGCCCAGAGCCACCCTGGATCTGCCATAACCAATCGCTAACGTTTGGTCGTGATGTCAGCTTAGCATCGCTAGTGTTAGCCTTAGCCAACTCCTTCACCACTAACGGAGCGAGCTGGAAAATCTAACTGTTCCCGAACCCCGTGGGGAGGAGGGCCACAACATCATTACTTTCTCCGTCGCCATTACGGAACTACAACTGAAACTAGTGCACGACCTAAACGTCATCGTTCTCAGCCACTCCCTCTGTTCGCTGATTGGACCGGTAAAGACTCCATCTTCATCCGCTTATCCGGGGTCGGGTCGCGGGGGTAGCAGCTCCAGCAGGGGACCCCAAACTTCCCTTTCCCAGGCCACATTAACCAGCTCCGACTGGGGGATCCCGAGGCGTTCCCAGGCCAGGTTAGAGATATAATCCCTCCACCTAGTCCTGGGTCTCCCCCGAGGCCTCCTCCCAGCTGGACGTGCCTGGAACACCTCCCTAGGGAGGCGCCCAGGGGGCATCCTTACCAGATGCCCGAACCACCTCAACTGGCTCCTTTCAACGCAAAGGAGCAGCGGCTCTACTCCGAGCTCCTCACGGATAACTGAGCTTCTCACCCTATCTCTAAGGGAGACGCCAGCCACCCTCCTGAGGAAACCCATTTTGGCCGCTTGTACCCTGGATCTTGTTCTTTCGGTCATGACCCAGCCTTCATGACCATAGGTGAGGGTAGGAACAAAAACTGACCGGTAGATTGAGAGCTTTGCCTTCTGGCTCAGCTCTCTTTTCGTCACAACGGTGCGATAAATTACCCGGTAAAGACTGACCGGGGAAAACCCAAGAATATACCGCAAACCCAGACGGAGTACTGAAGGGAAATGAAAATTGAGCGGAAGTACGTAGGAGGGCGGAGCCAGGCTATGTCGCCTTTATCAGTGTTTTTATCTTTTTTTCTGCAGCTTTTGGACTTTTTCGCCTTTTTTACAACAATTCGTCGCTATTTTCAATGTACTTGTCATTTTTGCGGTTCTCGTTTTTTTCCCGCCATTTTTATCGTGACGTTTTGTTGCCTTTTTTGCAGTTTTTGCTGCTGTTTTATTGCTTTTTCTACGTCTTTGTCACAGTTTGTTTTTATCACTTTTCAATGTTTTTATTGTTTTTTTTCACAGCTTTTTGACCTTTTGTCGCCTTTTTTCTACGTATTTTTTCCGACGTTCGTCTGCTGCATCAACAAAGCGAGGAAGTCAACCACTCTCGATAGTGTGAAGAGAGACGATTGAGACAGATCTTTGAGCCGAGCTGCTCCGAGAGATGAACATGAAGCAGGAGGTCGGAGCCGCTGCGTTAGATGTTTTATCTGGCGTTTGATGGGATATTGATCTGCAGATCAGCGTGGGTGTTTCCAGGTGTAATCTTTCCTTTACACGTCGTCTCTGTCATCCCATGCTCGACTAATCAAACTCAAACTCAAATCAGAGTTTGTCCTTTGAAGCTCCAGCTTGGTGTTGACATTTCAGGTTTTTCGCGCACACGCCATTGCACTAGACACTAGAAGACTTTGAAAAGACTAAAGTCTGACACCATGTCAGATCTGAAGACTCTCTGTCATAATGTCACTAAGTTTTTAATCACAGCAAAACAGCAAAAAATAGGATAAAATCGTCAAACGACAATATTTGTACAATACAAGAAACCCGGCAAAAACAACGAATAAAGGCGACAAAACGTTTAAAAAAGCGACAAAACGTAGAAAAATGCGACAAAAACGTAGAAAAAGTGATAAAAACATTGAGAAAGGCGACAAAGACGTCGAATTAAGCGACAAACGTCAACAAAACGACAAAAACATTTTTAAAAAAGCAGCAAAAACATCAAGAAAAAGGCAACAAAAAGGTCAAAAAAGCGATACAAATTTCCAAAAAAACAGCAAAGAAACCCGGCAAAAACGACGAATAAAAGTGACCAAAAGTATTAAGATAAAGCGATAAAAACGTTGAAAAAAAGCAGCAAAAACAAAGAAAAAGGCGACAAAACGTCCAAAAAAATGGCCAAAAAGACGAAGAACAAAACGTTGAAACGATTAAAAATGGCGGGTGAAGAGAGACGACTGAGACAGACCTTTGAGCCGAGCTGCTCCGAGAGATAAACATGAAGCAGGAGGTCCCCAACGTCAAATTAACATGGAGATGATATGAATTATGAGCGGTGATTTTTGAAGAAAATGAATCCACCCCCTGCTGTTTTTGCACTTCAGTGTAGTTTAAAGCTTCTGCTACTAAAACATGAGGACGTACGTAGGAGTACCAACTTCTCCTTCACCTTCATCTGACAGCTGGAGGTACTCTGAAGATTTACATTACACATTCAACACGGGACACGTGATAATCAGCCTCGTTTTAGATTTCATCTAAAGATTTGATCGCCTGCTGTCACATCGCCAAAGTTCCTTAGGTCAAAATTGTGGTTCAAAACTTTGAATAAAAGGGTTAGGACCAGGGCCAGAAAAGTCAGTGTTGAGTTGAAGAAATGTCTCCTATGTTATTGACTCTTGAGAGTTCTTCTTCTTCTGAGCATGATGTGTCTCCTCTAATGTCATTTTATGAGTCTTTACTGGGTACATGCTTACCTCCAAAGAAGGTAAAGTCCGCACAACAGCTTAATGCTCTGGAAAAATACTTCAAATAGTGCAAAGAAATGCTACAAAAACGTAGACAAAGCGATAAAAACATTGATAAAGGCGACAAAGACTTTGAATAAAGCGGCAAAAACGACAACTAAAGGCGACAAATACAAACAAAAACAGACAAAAACAACAAAAAACCTGGCATAAACGTTGAAAAAATGCTACAAAAGGTTAGTTACAAAAGTAGTTACGTTGTCACACCCGTATCTTGGTGTGAGCTACAGAGTAACCTGAAAGTAGATTATTTTATTAGTGTGGAAGATTATAAAAACTAAATTAATTAAATAAATGAAACTCTTTATGCTGCTGTCTTGGGAGCGTGCCTATGTTCCCACATTTGTTTCAGATTTTCAGATTGTATCCCCCTTTCTCCCAATTTGGTAGCCAATTACACCCAACCTATTATCCAGTAGCAATGGACTACAGATGGAATGTTACCCTAACCCTAACATAGGGCCTCATTTTAAGAAAAATCTTAGAAATGTAGGAACATAGGGCTGTGGGAACATAGGGCTGTGGGACCATTGGGTTGTGGGAACATAGGGCTGTGGGACCATTGGGTTGTGGGAACATAGGGCTGTGGGAACATAGGGCTGTGGGACCATTGGGTTGTGGGAACATAGGGCTGTGGGAACATTGGGCTGTGGGAACATAGGGTTGTGGGACCATAGGGCTGTGGGACCATTGGGTTGTGGGACCATAGGGCTGTGCGACCATTGGGTTGTGGGAACATAGGGCTGTGGGACCATTGGGTTGTGGGAACATAGGGCTGTGGGAACATAGGGCTGTGGGACCATTGGGTTGTGGGAACATAGGGCTGTGGGACCATAGGGCTGTGGGAACCATTGGGTTGTGGGACCATTGGGCTGGGCGACCATTGGGTTGTGGGAACATAGGGCCTAATTTTCAGTGTAAAAAAAATTAGGGCTGACTCCGCTGTCTTGGCCAGGACTCATTTGTGAAGAGATTCTGAACCTCGGTGGGAATATTCCTGGGAAAATAAAGGTAAAAGAATAAAATCTGTTGCCAAATGATGCCGGTCTGATGACAGGACATGAGCGAAGTGACCGAATCCGCCCGGAGGTTTGTTTGGCGTCTCCTGTTTCATGAACTCAACGAGGCTTTTGTTGCCTGATTCAATACGCGGCATAAAAGACCACAAAGACAATAAATGAAGACAGAGTTTTATTTGCATCTCTTCCTGTGGGGCTAAATTTAAAGGATCAGTGAATCAAATCATTAAAGTAAAAACTCATCTCCGCCAAGCGTGAAGAGAGGAGTTAATTACTCAGATTTAGTGGTTTTGGGGCAATTTGAGTTTCCTATAGACGGTGGAAACGGAGCTCTTCTTCCGCACTGACGGATCCATGGCTTGTTTGTGCATGGATTAACAGCAAAGGAAAGGCAAATCAAATAAAATGAAGTATTAATATGCAATATGCATAATTGACAAGCCTTTGCTTGGAGTGCTGTTGAAAAACTTGCAACAAGGTGATAAAGTAAACAAGCAGAGGGATGAAATTCCACTCGCACAGACTCCCCACAACAAGTCTGACGTACTGAACCGCTCTATTTTTTATTTTCATTAAATGTATTATCTGCAGCAAAGACTCATCTGTGGTTATGAATATGTAAAGCCGCAGCGGTGAGATTTACCTGTTGACAGGCTCCCATTTAGGCTCAGCCAATATTTGGATTTGAATCTTTTTTTTTCAAAAGAGAATAATCATCCATGCATATGAATCCACTGTCAGACATTGGGGGAACGGAGTATCCAGGTGTTGCATTCAGGCCCCGTTTACACCAATACACTCGCGGGTGAAAACGACAGAATATTTTATCAGATGTGCCTTTCGACAGCGTTTTTAGGACTTAAAAAACGCAAAAACGTGAAACCACCCTCCAGAGTGGAAAGCTTCAAAATGCTCCACTGTCGCGTTCCCGTAAAAACGCACTGTGCGAGTGTGTGTGTGTGTGCTGTGTGCCGTGTGCCGTGTGTGTGTGTCGTGTGTGTGTGTCGAGTGTGTGTGTGCCGTGTGTGTGTGTGTGTGCTGTGTGCTGTGTGCCGTGTGTGTGTGCCGTGTGTGTGCGTGTGTGTGTGTGTGTGTGCGTGTGTGTGTGTGCCGTGTGTGTGTGTGTGGTGTGTGTGTGTGTGTGTGTGCCATGTGTGTGCCGTGTGTGTGCCGTGTGTGTGTGTGCTGTGTGTGTGTGCGTGTGTGTGTGTGTGTGTGCCATGTGCGTGTGAGCGTGTGCGTCGTGTCGTGTGTGTGCGTGTGTGTCGTGTGTGTGTGTGTGCCGCGTGTGTGTGTGTGCCGTGTGTGCGTGTGTGTGTCGTGTGTGTGTGTGCGTGTGTGTGTGTGTGTGGCGTGTGTGTGTGTGCCGTGTGTGTGTGCCGTGTGTGTGTGCCGTGTGTGTGTGCCGTGTGTGTGTGTGTGTGTGTGTGACGTGTGTGTGTGTGTGTGTGTGTGTGCCGTGTGTGTGTGCCGTGTGTGTGCCGTGTGTGTGTGTGTGTGCGTGTGTGTGTGTGTGTGTGTCGTGTGTGTGTGTGCCGTGTGTGTGTGTGCTGTGTGTGCGTGTGTGTGTGTGTGCCGTGTGTGTGATTGTGTGCCGTGTGTGTGTGTGTGTGTGTGTGTGTGTGTGTGTGTGTGTGCATTGTTTGGAGCAATACCTCCACCTCCTCGTCTATCCAGACAGAATTGTCAGCTTTTGTTGTTCACTTCGTGCTACTAGAGAGAGAAGTAGAAGGAAGGTTCAAACTTGGTGGTGTTGTGTGTGTTTGTGTGTGTGTGTGTGTGTGTGTGTGTGTGTGTGTGTGTGTGTGTGTGTGTGGCAGTGCATCACACCACCACCTGCTGTGCATACTACATCGAAGTCCACACACTTTTGCGTCACCATATGCACGCAGATTTCCGGAACGCAGAATAAAAAGTGAGAACCCAACACCACTTTTGCGTTCTCTCTTCAGATCGTTTCCGTCTAAACGCAGCCTTAGAGAGTTTACACATCAGGACCAAGTGATTGTTATGCTTTTACCAGCCCCACTACGTACATAAGTGGATTTAAAACAATTCAAAATCCACCTGGTCACCTGCCAGAGTGGCTGAACTGAACAACAAACTAAAAC
The DNA here is from genome assembly GCF_031162955.1 of Sander vitreus. Lineage (NCBI taxonomy): Eukaryota > Metazoa > Chordata > Actinopteri > Perciformes > Percidae > Sander > Sander vitreus. Next base: position 2,304,898 of record NC_135864.1, read on the forward strand.
TATGAAGAAATATTGAAGAAATATGCTTTGATTAAATATACTAAAAAACGTGTTAACGTGCTTGGAGTCCCAGCTTAATGGTTGCAGCCTCTCAGCCCGCTGTGCTCCACCTCCGGCCCTCTGCAGACTCGTCCTCCTCTTCGTTACAGCTTCACTGAGACTCCATTGGCTCTGCTGTCCATCAGCAGGCTGTGATAAGAGGTTAGCTGCAACCTCAGGGGTCACTCTCGTTTCCTCTCTGAAGTTCTCTGAACACTCTCTCCTGACCTGCCACTGCTTCACACAGACAGACCAAGGACTCAAACAGTCCGACAAAGAGACTTGAGATACACATCGTCTGAGTTCTGACCTGTCTTCATCGACTCTATCTTCAGTAGGACTCGTTCACTCTGTATTCGGAGTCAATTAAGACCAACTGAGCTGCAGCTCCGTTATCTCCAGCAGGAAACTTGTTCCTGAGTTTTAAAAATTCTTAACCGTGACTTAATAATTCAGGCTGTTCTCATGAAGCGTTCTTACACATAGCTACGAAAAGTAGTTCCTGTATTCCTCGTATTTGTTTTGGCTGTATGCACCAAATCCACTGCTGCTGAATAAGAGCGTGAAGATCCACGTAGGGATCTTGCCTCTCGAGCTGTCTGAGAGTTGCAACTATGACTACGGATAAAAATGTGATTACTGTGCTAGAAATAAATTAAAAAAATCATACAAAACTGCGTTAAAAAAAAAAATGCTATCGACGTTCACTTTAGGTGATCAACAGGGGTTGACCATTGTTGTTTATGTGTGTGTGTGACGTCAAAAACTGTAACTAGGAGTACAACCATCTGGTACCAGTTCACGGGGAGTAAGTTACGGGTTTCAGGGCACTTTCACAGGTAGACGGTGGTGAAAACACGAGTTACGGGTTGCCTGGAACGCAGCATAAGGCTATATATGATTTAAGGTATGATAACTTTCAGATCCGTAAACTGCTCTGAACACACATCGCTGGTTGTCTGTTCGACGTCATCATCTCTCTCTCTCTCTCCTTCACTCGCTGCCTGTCAGCTGCTTATTGTTCGCCTTCTTCTAAAATATTAGAAACACTAAAGCAGATCAAGAAAACCCAAGACGAAAATTTGGTGTTTCTACATTATTTCTGAACTGTCGGCGAGAATCTTTTTTTCACTGAAAATTAGGCCCTATGTTCCCACATTTCTAAGATTTTTCTTAAAATTAGGCCCTATGTTCCCACAAACCAATGATCCAACAGCCCAATGGTCCCACAGCCCTATGTTCCTACAGACCAATGGTCCCACAGCCCTATGGTCCCACAGCCCTATGTTCCTACAGACCAATGGTCCCACAGCCCTATGTTCCTACAGACCAATGGTCCCACAGCCCTATGGTCCCACAGCCCTATGTTCCTACAGACCAATGGTTCCACAGCCCTATGTTCCCACAGCCCTATGGTCCCACAGCCCAATATTCTCACAGCCCTATGTTCCCACATTTCTAAGCTTTTTCTTAAAATTAGGCCCTATGTTAGGGTTAGGGTTACATTCCATCTGTAGTCCATTGCTACTGGATAATAAGTTGGGTGTAATTGGCTACCAAATTGGGATAAAATCTGATACAAATTTATGAAGAAGTAAATGTGGGAACATAGGGCCTAATTTTGGAATGAAATCTCAGAAATGTGGAAACATAGGGCTGTTGGAACATAGGGGGACATAGGCACGCTCCTACACCGAGTCCACCAAACTACAGGTGTGAAAGTGCCATTAGAAAAGGTAATTTCCTGGTGTAGCTGGAGAATGTTGCACATGAAAGTGTGATATTTTATTCTGAATAAAGATGATCCTCCTCAGCCTCCTGTGGCTGGAGGACTCACTAATAATATGTGGGACAGTATGGTTTTAGACAGTTGATGTGATACTTTTCTAGTATCGGTATACCAAAACATGCAGACGTCAAGCCACAAGACACAGCTTTATAAGGATAATATATGTACCTGGAGAGTTTAGCAGTTCATGTGAAAGTGTGATATTTTATTCTGAATACAGATGATAAACCTGCTGTGTGAGTGCCCCGGCTTCCCCTCAGCCTCCTGTGGCTGCAGGAATCACAGAGGAAGACGTTTCCGTCATTGGTTTTGAGTGTACAGCGGAGCCACCTGTCACCCCCCCGTCTCACCTCCACCCGCCGCCCACATCTCCCCGGTGAGACCTTCGCTCTGATGCAGCGTAGACGGATCTGTGAGCTGCGCTGGTGGTAAAGTAGGAATGTTAAATTTTGCATGGATTCCCTTTGAAGTGTCAGGAGATAAAAAAAAAGGGAAGCTCACTAGGGATGCCACCTTTCATGCACAGAAATAAAGGCCGCCAAAGATATTTTTCTTCAAACAACGTTGATTTCATACGGACTTGTGGCTTCTACAGGAACGAAAACTAAACAGGACGCGCTATTTTATTTTGAAATACGGGACTATTCCACATTTTAAGGGACGGGGGGCAACCGCGTTGCTATGGAACCCACGCAACTTCTAGGCAAGACCCACCCTTCAATAACATTCACACACTACTATTGGCCAGGCGTCCATGCTTACGCAAGGTAACGTAACCCGATTTGTTCGGGTCCTATCCCCTGACCAGTCGGCTACCGTAAAGGGTAACTACCATTTTTTTCAACCTGGATATTTTCCTATTTTTTTGTGTCTAAGTGACTGATGGGAACAACAATCTTTGACACTGGTCCAGTATTAAGCAAGACCGCTGCAGTCGGCAGCGGCGAAAAAAGCTACGTTAGTTTTTAGTGCAAATGTGCAGCTTGTATTTACGTTCACAAAAGTGCTCGTTTTGCCGCAGCCCAGTCTCACGGCAGTTCGTGAAATGGTCACGTTATTTAATCTATTGATTCGTGTTCACGGGGACGTTTTTCTCGTTTTTTTCGTGGTGGCCAGCACGAAAATGTGAAGTAATGTATCTCAATGGGAAGCATATTTCGTGATCACAGCACGACTACGGTAGCGAGTAGTATGACATGTGGCGTTTTGTTTCCCCGTTGTTTTCCTAATCACAACCGGCCCGTTATTGTCGTGCGTCCCCCGCAGCCGTCTCCTGGCGTGTGAGGCGTCCTTTCCCCGTTGTTTTTTTCCTAAACCCAACCTCCGGCGTCCCGTTGTTGTCGTTGCGTGTCCCCCAGAGACCGCGGATCGTGTCCTGGGGTGTGACATTTGCTTTCCCCGTTCATCTTTTCGTGCTGGCCACCACTTAAAAAACGAGATAAACGTGTTGTTGTAAACGAATCAATAGATTAAAAATAATGTGACAATTACACAAACTGCCGTGAGCCCGTGTTGTTTGCCACTGACAGGCTCAGATTCATATTCTAAGTGTCTGACAACGTTATGGAAAGGATTTTTTTTTTTTTTTTAAGATATTTTTTGGGGCATTTTAGCCTTTAACAGACAGGACAGCTGTAGACAGGAAAGGGGGGAGAGAGGGGGAAGACATGCAGCAAATGGCCACAGGTCGGACTCAAACCCTGAGCCGCTGCGTCCAGGACTGAGCCTCTGCATTTGGGCACCTGCTCTACCAGGTGAGCTACCCAGGCGCCCGTTATTTTATCTATTTTGATAATCAGTTAAATGGTTGGAGTCATTTTTTATGAAAAAACAGTAAAACTCTTGTTCTCCAGCTTGTTAAATGTGAATATTTTTTTAGTTTCTTCTCTCCTCTGTGACAGGAAACTGAATATCTTTGAGTTGTGGACAAAATAAGACATTTGAGGACGTCATCTTGGGCTTTTGGGAAACACTGATCCACATTTTTCAATGTCTAAACTGATAGACGCACATATTGTGTTGACCTTTTGTGCTGAAGTTTTCAGGCAGGATTGTCGAACTTTCATATATATATATATATAAAGTTTTATGATATTTGGCCTTCAACAGAAAAAAATCAGCAATGTAGTGAAATAATTCCATCTTTTTCCAGTGCTGATTGCTGCATTTCATGCATCTTCTAGAAATGATAAAAAAAAAAAAAGCAAATTAGTGTTTGGGAACGAAGCTTGGTTGGACCACATTTCTTTGGCGAACTTTAACAAAATCAGGTTTTCCGATTAAAAAAAAAAAATGGGACTAGATGACTTGGTAAGATGTACATAATCTCGCAGTAAAGTCTAAATTTGAGAGTAAAAGACTTGTTATTCACAGAGACGTGTCCACATCTTAAGTCTGCTTCCTTGATCATCGCTCGCTGCCTCGGAGATATTTCGGCAGGAAGAGGAAGTGACAACGACGTCAAAGCAACCGAAGCAGAGTGACAACCTGACGCCCCCCTCTGCTCCGCTCCCCCCAACCAAACCTCCGCACCTGAACTCACCGAGGGGTTTGCATTCCAGTTGCCGGATCGTTAGCCGGGGGTATTAGGCGTCTTGCCTTGGACTTGCATCATCGCCTCTCGTCTCAAAGTTTTTGACGCGTCGTCTTTCCCCTCTTTTCCCTTCTCTCTCGCTCTCTCTCTCTCTCTCTCTCTGCCATGCAGATTATTCTCATCAGCTTCCTCTTCAACATCCTTTGAAAGAAAACAAAAGGAAAGATGGCAGGAGACTGAGGAAGACGAACACCAGAGCCTGTTTTTTTTTTTTTATTCGAATGCAAGGGGACCTTGGTGAAGATGCAATCATATATGATGCCGTTGCAAATCTCCTTGACCCAAAAGGACGCAAACAGAGAGGATTGCGGATGAATTACCAGAGAGCCTGAAAGAACAAAGATATTTCTGTCAAGTGTGTGTGCTGGTGACATTAAAAAAACAACTGTGGGATGATGTAGAGCAGTTTTATATCAGCTCAGAACAGCAGTCGAGGTCGCAGTAAGGTCCATGTAGAGAACTGATTCATGTTATGTTTTCATATTTCCAGTTGCCCACACACAGAAACATATCCACAGACTAAGATCCCATCAACGGCTAACAAAGGAACAGTCCTCCAGTATAAGAAGACATTGTCTACAGCAGAATGTCGTACCCATAGAGAGCCGTCTATAAAGCTGAAGTTTCTCTAATGGCCGCTAGATGTTGATCTAAGAAAATTGAGTATTTTTTTAGCTCACTAGATGGCGCTCTTTTGTTCCACAACACACTGAATTGCCATTCCTTGAGCATTTATTTTTTAAACCAAGAGCCTGTGGAGGTGGGCGCGGTTTGCAGTCAGCTGCAATAGAGAGATGCGGGGATAGCTACGGTGGCCGAGACGGTTCAACCCAAACACAAAAGCTACAGCACAAATGCAAAAGCTACAACACAAACACAAAAGCTACAACACAAATGCAAAAGCTACAACACAAACACAAAAGCTACAACACAAATGCAAAAGCTACAACACAAACACAAAAGCTACAACACAAACGCAAAAGCTACAACACTAACGCAAAAGCTACAACGCAAACGCAAAAGCCACAACGCTAATGCAAAAGCCACAACGCTAATGCAAAAGCTACAACGCAAACGCAAAAGCCACAACGCTAATGCAAAAGCTACAACGCAAACGCAAAAGCCACAACGCAAACGCAAAAGCCACAACGCTAATGCAAAAGCCACAACGCAAACGCAAAAGCCACAACGCTAATGCAAAAGCTACAACGCAAATGCAAAAGCTACAACGCAAATGCAAAAGCTACAACACAAACGCAAAAGCCACAACACAAACGCAAAAGCTACAACACAAATATAGTGACAACGGAAGTGAGCATGTTGTTGACAAACGGAGCCGGCGGATGAGCAGGAGGAAAGTTCTTGTATGTTTGAGAAGTAAGTGAAACATGGTTCCTTGCTAATTATGATTACTGTCGTTACGTGATTGCCACAAACTAGCGATGCATAAGCAACATAACCTCGCCTTCCGTTGTGTAAACTGGATGCAGCGTTTTTCTGTTGTATTTGTTTTCGGGGTTTGTGTGCATTTCATTTTGCATCGTTTGTGTATTTGGTTGTGTTGTGTGTATTTGCAGCGTGTTTGTGTATTTGGTTGTGTTGTGTATATTTGCAGCGTGTTTGTGCATTTGGTTGTGTTGTGTGTATTTGCAGCGTGTTTGTGTATTTGGTTGTGTTGTGTGTATTTGCAGCGTGTTTGTGTATTTGGTTGTGTTGTGTATATTTGCAGCGTGTTTGTGTATTTGGTTGTGTTGTGTGTATTTGCAGCGTGTTTGTGTATTTGGTTGTGTTGAGTGTATTTGCAGCGTGTTTGTGTATTTGGTTGTGTTGTGTGTATTTGCAGCGTGTTTGTGTATTTGGTTGTGTTGTGTGTATTTGCAGCGTGTTTGTGTATTTGGTTGTGTTGTGTGTATTTGCAGCGTGTTTGTGTATTTGGTTGTGTTGTGTGTATTTGCAGCGTGTTTGTGTATTTGGTTGTGTTGTGTGTATTTGCAGCGTCTTTGTGTATTTGGTTGTGTTGTGTGTATTTGCAGCGTGTTTGTGTATTTGGTTGTGTTGTGTGTATTTGCAGCGTGTTTGTGTATTTGGTTGTGTTGTGTGTATTTGCAGCGTGTTTGCTAAATGCTGCGCATGTGTTAATGAAGATGTTTTCTTATTTTGCTTGTGTTTGGTGTTTTGTCTATTTGCATGTGTTTTCTGAAGTTGCAGGGCTTTTGCCCCTGTCGGGCCACCGTACATTTGCCTTGACCTTTGCTTTGAGTTGATGCAACTGAACAGACATGAACCGCTGCATGTTTGCCGTGTGTTGTGCTATAAGTTGGAGCGTCTCTGTGAGTCGGATTCTTGAACATTTATTGTAGTGGGAGAATGAAAGCGGCTGTGATGGAGCGTTCTGGAGCAGGGTGAGATAAAGGTTTCCTTTGATGCGATGACAGTCGTGACTCAGTGGCTGCAGCGCTGCTTTGGGTCGGGTGCCTGCTGGGAAAAGCTCTGACTTCTCTTTAATATAATTTCTAAAGAAATCACTCGCAGCTCCCGGCGGCTTCGCATATTTTGAGCGCTGAGGGCGCAAAGCAACAGAGGTTAAATATATTTCAACTTTTTTTTTTTTTTTTTTTAAAAGAACACTGTTGCTCTTGGAAAGTGTTTCCAGCAGTCACTTGGCAACAACAGCCGCTGCGGCCACCGCTGCCCTCAGCACGGTGTCGATCTGGCAGACAGCGAAGGCCTTCAGTGGGAAATGACGTCGCTTTGATTGACAGGTGACCGACATTAAAGACGTCCAGGCAGACTTGTACCTGCAACCTCTGTCAACCCCCCGTCAGTCAGCTGCGGAAGAGCTGCTAGTTCCTCAGTATGTCGATATTATTTAAAGGTGTGTGATTATTCAGTGGCGGTTTAATAAGAGCAGCAGCAAAAATAAATGGTTTCTTGGCAAGACCCGCCCTGAGTACGATTTGAGGACTCCGTGGGCACGTTCAATCTTTCCTGTTTGAAGGACATGTTTTCCTCGGAACGGTGTAAAACGGTGTGCGACGGCTTTGAGATATGTTTTCTCTAGTTTGGTGGGTGTGTCACATTTATCAGCTGTGTCATCAGGTGATACCCAATCAGCAGAGACGTGTCTGTAAACTCGTGATAATAAAAAGGCAGAGCGCTTGTGCACACAACGTGTAAATGCCCATGAAAATCTTTAAAAAAAACAAAAAATACATGTGAATGTAAACCTCGACCGTAGCTGCTCCCTCAGCCGAATAGTGAGGGGAACAGATCAAGGCAGCAACATAATCAAAGCCCTGGAACCATATAGGAGACTATCTGGTCTCCATCACCTAATTAATACTGTCCTTCATCACGGTCTGCACGCCGACGCACTGGCCGACGCGCCAGATATAGGAGAGACCATATCCACTGCTAAAGGACTCGTGGTTGGTCAATTATCGAAGACGGTGCTGCAGATGGGGGAGACACGACGTAGCACAGTTTACCTCCCACTCAAGTCAGTGCAGGACATCCACCCAGAGCTACGGGAGGAGCTGCAGAGGCAGAGCTTTCTCCCCACCCAATTATGCTGATAAAGTAGGCTAATGATTCAAAAAAACACAAATGCTTGATCAAGGGCCAGGCCCAGGCCCAAGGATAGTGGCGGAAAATATTGGCCCGTGGGTCGGGTCGGGTCAAGTTTGGGCTCGGGCTCGGGCAGAGAATCTAAACTCTAATGTGTTGGTCTGCTCCTTGTTGTTGTTGAGCGTCCGCTCCACGCTGAGTTCCGGGAGAAACCGACAAACGGACCGAAAGAGGGAGCAAACGAAGCTCAGTGTGACCCGAGGAAGCGAGACGGATCCCAGACAACACAACCAAAACCAATCTCTACGGGCTTTGTACTGTATTGGAACGACTTCTTCAAAGATGGCTGAAAAAAAAGGATGTTAAACAATTGCTTTCAAGTGCTGAGGAACACTGAGATGTTGATGTTAACTCTACTGTTAGTCTTTGAAAAGTGCTGGCGAGTTCTCTGAGAAGAGCCACACACAGACGCATTAAAACAACTTTGAACTGCTAAATTGTTCTAAGCAACATGGCCGCAGGAAATATTTCTGCATTTTGAAAGCCGCGTGAGCCTCAGCTGAGATAAAGAGCGTCGATGTTAAATTCATGTGTAGTATTTCCTATGAAAGGGAACAGCATCAAAGGCACGAGGCAGAGTGGCCCACAGCAGAAAGAAAATAAATGTAGAAGAATGTCTCTCTAAGCGTTTCGGTTTATAATAATAATTCAGAGCGAAGACAGTTTGCGTCTGCAGCGCGAGCCAGAATACATTTCCATAAAGTGGTTGTGGTTGTGGTTTTTGCTGAGGTAACAGATAGACGCTGAAAGCTGCAGAGGACTCTCAGTCAGACAGGACAAGTATTCAAGGACCAGTTTCATCTGTCAGTGGTCTGAAGACAGCGGTGTGGAGAGAGACGAGAAAAAGGCGTCCAGGTAGTCTGTTGTTACGGAGTAGGCTACAGACATTATAGGCTCCTGTTATCTAAAAGATTTTCAATGCAATGGCTCAATATTCAAATGATTTTGACAATGTGGATAAGGTTGTTATAGTCCGATGACCATATGTAGGCTGTTCATTTGAGCCAGAGTAGGCGACAACGTTACGGATGAAGAGAGAGAGGGAAAGTGAGTGCCAGCGGGCAGAGGAGGGTCTGCTTCAGCCTCCTCTGCCCGCTGGCCGCTGCCACTGAAGGGCTGCGAGGCTCAGGATGTTGGTAGTGCTCCCGTGGGTGCTGTGCTGGGGCTTATCACGGTCGACTGTGCCGGTCATCATCAGACAAACATGCAACTCCACCTCCTCGTCTTTCCAGACACGCTTTTGTTGTTCTCTTCGACATGTTTTGGTTTGGCGCTGCTAAGGAGAGAAGTAGAAGGAAGGTTCTACGTAGGCGCCCGGCCTTGGCGGTGTCGTGTGGCAGGGCCACCTAGCCGCCTAGCATGCAAACTACATCGAATTTCACACACTTTTGCGTCACCATATGCACGCAGATTTCCCCCCCAAAACTCTCGTCTAAAATATATATCTCTAATATATATAAAAAGTGAGAACGCAACGCCACTTTTGCGTTTTCTCTTCAGATCGTTTCCGTCTAAACACAGCCTAAGTGACTGATGGGAACATCAATCCTTGACATTGGTCCAGTCGGCAGCGGCGAAACAAGCTACATTGTAAGTTGAAAGGTCAATCGTCCAGCTTGTATTTACCTTCACAAAAGTGCTCATTTTGCCGCTGACAGACTCAGATTATTATTCTAAGTGTCTGACAACATTATGGGAATGATTTCCAAGGAGGTCGGCCTTTTCTGTTGAAGAGTAAGATCATTTTTTTAAACGTAAAAACATCCGCAAAAGTGTGTTCGCTAAAGCCACCAGACTCCATGAAAATAAACATTTTAGTATCATAAAATACACTTCATTTAAAGGTGACAGAAACAGAAAGGTCTTAAAGAGGTTTTAAAAAGGTTTATCTCTGTAGGGATCCTTTCCATAATGTTGTCAGACACTTAGAATATTAATCTGAGCATATCAGTGGCAAATAAAGGACTTTTAGTAGACCAAATTGACGATGCACATTTGCCCTTTAGGGTAACATTGCAGCTTGTTCTGTGGCTGCCGGTTAAAGCGTTCACGCTTAATACTGGACCAATTTGAAAGCTTGTTGTTCCCATCAGTCACTTAGACACTAAACCATAGTAAATTGGAACGATTCCTCGAATAATTCGATTACCAAAAATCATCGAAGCAAAACTCTTTGCCTCGAAGCTTCGTTAAATCAACGTAATTAAGGTTGTACGGCTCACTGTGTTTCCGCACGGAGGATTATTACTAGCGCACACAACAGGTTGACGCTTCTGTGGACACAAGACCGTTTATATGCTGTCTATGCACGAGACTGACGGCCCAGATTACAAATGAACCAAGACGAAAACAGCGAGGGTCTAAGAGAAGAGACAGGCGAGAGAAAAGGACAGAAAGTTTGGGATCATTTTAAGCTGCAAACATGCTGCTACATCATCTCAGTAGAAAACATCCAGTGTGCTCATCCATTCCACGGAGAGAACTCGACACAAGGTAGCTAACTAACGTCTGCTCCACCGCGCTGTTTTACACAACTAGCCTACAGCATGCTACTCTGCTAATAGCCATGTTTTACACAACTAGCCTACAGCATGCTACTCTGCTAATAGCCATGTTTTACACAACTAGCCTACAGCATGCTACTCTGCTAATAGCCATGTTTTACACAACTAGCCTACAGCATGCTACTCTGCTAATAGCCATGTTTTACACAACTAGCCTACAGCATGCTACTCTGCTAATAGCCATGTTTTACACAACTAGCCTACAGCATGCTACTCTGCTAATAGCCATGTTTTACACAACTAGCCTACAGCATGCTACTCTGCTAATAGCCATGTTTTACCAAAAAGCTAAAACGAGAGCTGTCTGTTTGTAGTCTGACTGTTTATTAGTATTAATCTTTGGAAACTTAGCTGCTGCCGGAGACAAACCGGCTCCTCCCCCCAGCATGGCCACTTAATATGCACGTGAATTACCTAGCTGATGAGCATGTGCGACTCCCAACAAGTGTCTCACTCTGTAGCTAAAACAGAGAGCTCAACACACAGGGTGAAAAGAGGAGCTGCAGCAATGTGCAGTACAACAAAAATATGGTGTTTTCTGAAAATTAAACCATTAAAAACCTATTCTGGTACAACCTCTAAATACAATTATGAACCTGAAAATTAGAATAATATGAGCACTACCATTGTGTCGTTTCAATGGTAGATAAAAGCTCTTCTCCACATTACCCAGTTCATTTTAAAACTGTTATTTCCTACTAGGCTGCAAGCTGAGAGACTTCATATTTCTATTCAAACACAAAGAAAAAACAGGTCAGTGTCAATTCGTAATACTGTTTGCTGTATGCGTTGCTGTGTTTCCACGTGGCTGCCAGAGAGTTACTGCTCCCGCTCCTCCACAGACCCCCCCAGCCCACACAATGCATCCATTTAGACGTTTTTCCGCCACGGACCCCCCTTTAATATTAACGACGGTAAAAACAAAAGCTTCATTCTTCCAGAAGAAATTCATAACATGAAAAATTTAGTGTTGTTTTATTTGACTGAAATGCTGAAAGAAAAGAAATACGCAGCAGAAGTGCACACACACGTTTTTTTCCTCCCATGATTCCACTGGGGGTCTCCTGCCAGGCCGTCTTCTGGAGCGTTCTCCTTTCAGCCTGTAGCACATTGCCCGTCTGTGATAATGGGATGTGGAGAGTGAGAAAAAAAAGCTTTTAAAGTTGTATTTGGCATTCCGGCGCTCCCCAGTCAGCAGCCAGTAGACTTCTTATGAGATTAGACCTTTTTAGGCAGCTCAGTCGACTCGTCCGTCTCCGCCGTTCCTCCCGGCCTTGCCCCAGTGGGCATTTATCTGCCACCGCTCTGAAGGCTGGCCAAAGCGGTCGCAGCAGGGGTGGAGTGGTAACTGGAGAAGATGGTCAGAAGGAATATCTGCTGCTTTAACAACTCATGAAGATGATTCTGCAGTATATGCAACTGCTGCCCAATGGTGTTGGTTATTTGTTATACGTCTCTTATATGTTGAGAACGGGAATCCTTCCCCTCGCCACTGAAGTTGCTAAATTCAAACATCCAAGAAGATGAAAGGTTGTGCGGACTATGTGAATTAGGAGAAGTTGAGAATGAAATTCCATTTTCTTATGTATTGTCCTAATTATGATGAGTTAAGAACGATATGGACTAGTGCAATATCCAAATCGCAGGGGTGGGTCAAACCGTTCTGAACGTCTCAACGTCCCGGCATACAAATCCTATCCTACAGACTAAAGAAAAAAAAAATCTTTGTTTGGTACAGATCCTCGCAAAAATCACAGATTCATCATTTTAATTTTAATATTTTTCAAGGAAAATGATACAAAATTGTAGCCTAGAAATCTAAACGCACCCTAGCGGCAGCCAGGGTCAGTCTAACAACTCTCCGTTGGCTTGCGAGCTGAAAAAACCAAACTCTGGTCAGGCCAATCACATCGTGTATAGAGTCAGTGGGCGGGGCTTAACATAATGACGGCAGAGTTAAGACGGTTCCGCGTGAATTCCCTGCTACTTGAAAACGAAGAAGATGGCTGCTGCTGCTGGCGAACAGCGGTCTTTGGAATCGGCCTTGGCCTCATTTTCACTCCCATCCCGTAAAATACGGACGCTTGGTCAGGTGCCTTTGTCGTTGTTATTGACGCTAAAAGTCTCCTTTAGCGTCATATGACACGCTTTATCTAAATGCGCTTGGTCGGGACTGTTGGCGTCCCTTTTGATGCAGTTAGGTTAAGGGAAAGCTCGTGGGTGAGCTTACGTTTCTGTGACACACGGCAATAACGGGACGGTTAAAGACGAACCTGGTCTCCTGGGTGAAAGTCCTGTGTTTAGACCCATCCAGGTTTGGACTTGTGGTGCTGAGGAAAGGCCAGGGGTTTAAAATCATTAAGGTTCTACCTCTGGTAACCATGAATATCCACAGTAAGCTCCAGTATAATTTGACCAGGAGTTTAGACAAACTAATCACCAATCTCAGGGGGTCAGCCCTATGTTCCCACAGCCCTATGTTCCCACAGCCCTATGTTCCCACAGCCCTATGTTCCCACAGCCCTATGTTCCCACAGCCCTATGTTCCCACAGCCCTATGTTCCCACAGACCAATGTTCCCACAGCCCTATGTTCCCACATTTCTAAGATTTTTCTTAAAAGTAGGCCTTATGTTTCCACAGCCCTATCCTCCCACAACATTTTTTAGGGTTAGGGGGATAAAATCTGATATGAAAAAGGAAATGTGGGAACATAGGGCCCAATTTTGAAAAAAATCTTAGAAATGTGGGAACATAGGGCTGTGGGAACATAGGGCTGTGGGACCATAGGGCTGTGGGAACATAGGGCTGTGGGACCATAGGGCTGTGGGAACATAGGGCTGTGGGAACATAGGGCTGTGGGACCATAGGGCTGTGGGACCATTGGGCTGTGGGAACATAGGGCTGTGGGACCATTGGGCTGTGGGAACATAGGGCTGTGGGAACATAGGGCTGTGGGACCATTGGGCTGTGGGAACATAGGGCTGTGGGAACATAGGGCTGTGGGAACATTGGGCTGTGGGAACATAGGGCTGTGGGACCATAGGGCTGTGGGACCATAGGCACGCTCCCAATCTCAGGTCCTGCTGCAAACGAAAAAGAAAAAGAAAACCTCGTTACTGCAAGGCTTCTGGCAGAAACTAAAGCTCATTTAGGTTATTACGTTACCTCTGGTGTAAACAGAAAACTGTGCAGTGAGCCTACAGGTAGTCCATTAGCACCGCTCTGACGGTGTAAAGGGGAAGAATTATGACTACTAACAATGTACAAGGCAAGAAATTCAACTGCAGTGCACTGCTGTAGTGTGGATCTGAATAATACACTTTTATTATAGAGAAAGACAGAAAACATGCATCTACATTCACTTTAATTTGCCGGGCCATTTCTAAAGACTGCACTATAAGGATACTAGTAATTTTGCTGTAATTTCTTTAGAATATGTATCCCTTTAATAGTTTTTAAGTATCACTGACCTGGATGTAAAACACAAAGCTCAGTACTACCTAATGTCATTAAAACCTCATTAACTCTGTGCACGGTGTTGCCGCCTGCTGCTCTCTGTCTTCCGTGCACGGCAGCGGCGCTCTGCTCGCCATCCCCTCTCTCTCTCTCTCTCTCTCTCTCTCTCTCTCTCTCTCTCTCTCTCTCTCCGCCCTCTCTGATTGGCCGGCCTTGCTTTTGAAGCCTCTCCAATTAAAATCCATTGTCCTGGCGGCGAGAGCACTCCAACCCCGCTGTAGGTTAATTATGTCATTACCCGCTTGTTGGTGAGATTGTTTGATGAAATATGAGTGTAATAAAAAAAAAATACATGGCCAAAGGCAATATTAAAATGAGGCCCGGCGCTTGGGAGAGATCAGATCGGCAGGCTCCTCTGCGCTGTCAGCTTCATCATTCACATCACGAGGTAAATGTTGGCGCCGATACAGGCGGGCAGGAACACAAATAAGATGCTCCGAGCGCTCCAACAGACAGACAAGAGTGGGACTGGAAAGAGGGACCACTCATTCATCCCAAAAATGTTATTTCTATGCAAATGAAAGGAGGCAGGAATTAGAGACATGGAAAGGGGGAGATGGTTGCGAGTCCCGCCAGTTGCCATGGGGACTGAAATCTCATAATCATAAGAGTGGAGCGGGGCATGGAGCAGATGAGTAGATGAGTGGAGCCAAGAGGGCAGAATAAGGACCGGGTAGTTTTTTAAAGGACGTAATACTCAAGACGCACACTGTGGGGGGCTGTCTGAACAAGGGGCTTGGCACACTTTTAGCGAGACAGAGAATACTCCTGGCTACCCCCCCCAGCTCCTTCTGGCTGAAAGACATGATTTTGTTTCTAAACCTAGAGAAGATCAAGTTTGCTCTCAGAGGGTTAGTGTGAGGGATTTCTAAAAAAGTGGCAGCCTTTTACTTCCTAATTTAACTTCTATCTAAGTCTATCTGTTCTCCCTCCTGAATAAGTTGGTTAATTGACAAATTCCAGTAATGCTGTGTGTGTGTGTGTGTGTGTGTGTGTGTGTGTGTGTGTGTGTGTGTGTGTGTGTGTGTGTGTGTGTGTGTGTGTGTGTGTGTGTGTGTGTGTGTCTGTGTGTGTGTGTCTGACCTATATCATTGCTTAATTCTTGCTCCTTTTTTTTTTGTACTTGACATTTATTTATTGATTTTTCAGCTGTTTATTATTGCCATTCTTGCCACATATTTTTTTGCTTAATTTTTGTCTTTTTTTTAAACTTTTTTTTAAATTTTATTTCTTCTTATTATTTCAGTCCTTCCAGAAAAATGCAGAGTTTTTTTTGTGATTGTTGCGGGCAAAGATCCTTGACTATGCGTCACGTTTTCTTAAAAACTGCGATGGAATATGTTATATATATGTATTTATATATTTATGCGATGTTATGCGATGACATTGCGGGAACTTGCAAAGACTGCGGCGTCATCGTGGCTTTGATGATGTTCACATCAGGTAATTACGTCACTGTATTTGTGTACTGATGGGGTGAGCTGTTGTTGCCGTCAGTGTTGGGCAAGTTACTTCCAAAATGTAATACATTATAGATTACTAGTTACTGTCATTTGAGAGTAATTAGTTATATTACAATATTACTGTCTCTGAATTGTAATGCGTTACACTACTTTTGAGTTACTTTCACCAAAATAAAAGCGGAAGTTTGACTTGGTAGGTAGCTTGTGAATTTCACCACGGGATCAACAAAGTCTCATCTTTATCCCCTATATACATCATCATTTATTCATATTATTTTGTATTAGTAATCTGAATCTGCAAAGTAACTGAGGTAGGTAAAACATCGGCTACGATAGCCTACTTGACTCTGACTTGTGGTGGACTAGATTGAATCAAAGTAGCCTACAGCATAGTTACTTTCCACCGCTGATAAAATGTAATGGTATTTACGTGTAGCAAGACTAAACATTAATTCCCGACATGTTTCTATCTGTCAGCAGCTCGGACACACTGCTGTACTGTCACCTGTTGGGAGACAGATGTTGTCCGTACCGTCTCTGGTTCTGGTTCTGGCTCTGACCACGGGAACAGTGACGGGACAGCTCACACATACATGCATATATACATACACACACATATACACACATACATGCATATATACATACTTACACACTATATACACATACATGCATATATACATACTTACACACTATACACACATACATGCATATATACATACTTACACACTATACACACATACATGCATATATACATACTTACACACTATACACACATACATGCATATATACATACTTACACACTATACACACATACATGCATATATACATACTTACACACTATATACACATACATGCATATATACATACTTACACACTATACACACATACATGCATATATACATACTTACACACTATACACACATACATACATATATACATACTTACACACTATACACACATACATGCATATATACATACTTACACACTATACACACATACATGCATATATACATACTTACACACTATACACACATACATGCATATATACATACTTACACACTATACACACATATATGCATCTATACATACACACACATATACACACATACATGCATATATACATACTTACACACACATATACACACATACATGCATATATACATACTTACACACATATACACATACATGCATGTATACATACTTACACACACTATACACACATACATGCATATATACATACTTACACGCACACATACACACATGCATTCATATATACACACATGCATACACATACATATACACATTTTTTTTCTGTTCCAGCTATCACGTTTCATCTGTCAGTTAAATTAAACCGATTAATGACCCATCCAAAGTAGACATACTATATAACTCCTGGAACAGGGGCTCTCAAACCTGTCCCTCAAAGGTCTGCATCTGAATTTCTTTTAAGTTCACGGGTCCGGAACAATTGGTAATAAAAAAACATTTTATCAACTCACTTTTAACTTTTAAGCAACAAACATTCAAGTGGAGTACTCGGGTTCCCTGGTCAGCTTTTGTACTGACTGGAATTTACCTTTTTTTCCCCAGCTTCTTGCAGTAAAAGTAAGGACGTTTTTGTTGCTTTTTTTGACGTATTCTTCTGCTTACTTCAATGTTTTTAACAGGGTTTTTGTGCCCTTTTTTCAGCTTTGATAAAGTGATAACACAGTACTATGATTAGGGTGGACGAACACAATACAGTTCATCAGCTTAAAGCTATAGTGCGTAGTTTCTAAGTAACGACAGTTGTTACGCAGTTGCTAGTAGCCAAGGAGGACACGGATGATTATAAAAACATGATGGACTCTTCAGAAGAGGTCATTATCTTCACTCTAGTTTCTGTGTGGGAAAGTCACCGGACGCCACAATCTTCTGAACACAGTCACACTGAGAGATACAGAGAGAGAGTTGTGTGGAGCTGATAGTCTTAATTAGCTTTGTAGCAACTCATTTGGCAACGGCCTGAATGTAACGGACGTTCATTAATATCAAAACATTACGCACTACAGCTTTAACAAACTGCATGCTCCAAAATGATACAGTTGAATCAACACCTCTCTTAAAACGTTTTCAACAAAAAACTGAATATTCTTTCTTTCTTTTTTTTCTTTTTTTTATATTTTATTTGGAAAAGGCAGCATCATGGCATACATTCCTTCAGTTTTTTCTGTTTTTTTTTTTTTTTTACGTATATATATATATATGTGTATATATATGTATATATATATATGTATATATATACAGAGAAGAGTATTCTAAGAAAAGAGAAATTAAACTGTATTCTTTTTGAGCCATTTAGTCCACATGAAGATCTTACAAAGATCCATCTTCTCTTCCACGAATATAAGTCCGTGTATATCCTTCCATAACATAAATTTACACATACAGGTCAATATCCACATGCATAACCACGTTTTTGCAATGTGTAATCCTATGCTTATTTGTCTGAATATTCTTTCAAATACCTTCATGCAGGACTGCAGTGTTCCTACAGCTGAGCCAACATTTACACACGATGATGTATATTTATACTGCACTTCATTCCTACCAGGTGGCATTTGTTTTGTTGTATTATCCACGCCATGTTACCATATTCTCAAGTCAATACAAAGTTGTTTGTTTTTTTTAATTTAAATTTTATTTACATCTCATCTTCCCACGTCACTTCTCACCTCTTCGCCCGCATCATCGCCCTGCATGACACCAGCACGTTGGCCAAGTAGCTCTCTGCGAAAGCCGCTATTAAAATCATGAAACATTAACGGTGCTGAGAGCATTTACGTCTCTCCATAGCCAGAGGGGCTGCGTTCATTTATTATGCATCTGTTGCTTCCCCGCCCCACCCCACCCCCTTTCCCACATCCGGCTTTCTCAAACTGCAGGGCAGGTTAGAGCCCGAGTGTTGCCGGCTGAGATCTTGCCACTATTAAGAGAATTAAATCCAGCTAAGAGGGCCTCTCAGAGAGAACATAAATTCTCCATTATCTCCCCTTCTTGGTGGCCTCCTGCATCCCTCTTCTCCAGCAGCGGCAGACGCTGATTTTTTTACTGCCGTGTTCCCATTTTACCCTCAGAACTCGTCTGCTGGAGAGTCTTAAAGCCCCCGCCGGATAAACACAAGATGGGTTGTATGAGCGCTTCAGTCTCTTCTCCACTCTCTTTTTTTTTGTCTCCCCTTAATGTTCTGTTTGTGACACGCAACTTAAAAAAAAAAAAACATTAACATAAAAGCCTGCTGTGCCTGCAGATGTTGATGATGCTGCCGCTGCAGGAAGTGATGCGCTGACAGATTGTATGGCTTTTTGTTTTCCTATTTTCTTCGGGTTTTTTTTATGGCTTTTGAACCGAAATCTCTCTGTGTTATATGAGAGCACTGTTGATCTGTGTAAAGTGGCTTGAAATGTACTCTGAAGCCCATTAATGCCATAAATAATGTATTAAATATGACTAAATAATGCATGATGTGGTATGACAATACCTAAAGCCCAACTATGATCATTGCGTAAGGTCAAATATAAAGAAGGTTCCTAATTACAGTATGCATTTTGCATTAGAAGATAAAAAGGCATTCGATGGTGCGGTCTGCAGCTGTTATGGTGGAACAATGTGTTTGTGATTTGACAGAATGCACCATTATGTGCACAGCAGATATAAACAGCTGGGACAGTTGGGTCGGAGGCATAAAACTCTAGCGTACACGGAGTGTAAACCAGTCATAAATGAAGTCATAAAGCAGTATGTACACCTGGTTCGGTTTTATAAATGTGTGAAAATCAGTGTGTGTTTTAATCCAAGCTACAATCTTTTTTTCTAATCTTAACTAGTCGTTTTGGTGTCTAAACTTAACTGTCGTCGCCGCATGACGCACAACTTTTTTTTTGATGAACTCAACTGTATGTTAACGCCCACATCCTGCTACATCATGCTATGCCCTGCTACGCCCTGCTACGTCATGCTTTGCCGTGCTACGTCATGCTTTGCCCACCTACACCGTGCTACACTCTGCTACATCATACTTCGCTCTGCTACGCCCTGCTACGTCATGCTTTGCCCTGCTACACCCTGCTATGTCATGCTTTGCCCTGCTACACCCTGCTACGTCATGCTTTGCCCTGCTACGTCATGCTTTGCCCACCTACACCGTGCTACACTCTGCTACATCATACTTCGCTCTGCTACGCCCTGCTACGTCATGCTTTGCCCTGTTACACCCTGCTATGTCATGCTTTGCCCTGCTACACCCTGCTACGTCATGCTTTGCCCTGCTACGTCATGCTTTGCCGTGCTACGTCATGCTTTGCCCACCTACACCGTGCTACACTCTGCTACATCATACTTCGCTCTGCTACGCCCTGCTACGTCATGCTACGCCCTGCTACACCCTGCTACGTCATGCTACACCCTGCTACGTCATGCTATGCCCTGCTACGTCCTGCTACATCATGCTACGCCCTGTTACACCCTGCTACGCCTTGCTACGTCATGCTACGCCCTGCTACTTCATGCTAGGCCCTGCTACACCCTGCTACGTCATGCTACACCCTGCTACCTCATGCTAGGCCCTGCTATGCCCTGCTACGTCATGCTACGCCCTGCTACCTCATGCTAGGCCCTGCTACACCCTGCTACGCCCTGCTACGTCATGCTATGCCCTGCTACACCCTGCTACGCAATGAACTACTACAACAACTACTATTTCTAGTCATAGTTCCATTATCTTTATTGTGACTATTATTGCCGCTGATCATCACACCCCCAACCGGCACCGTCAGACACCGCCCACCAAGAGCCTGGGTCTGTCCCAGGTTTCTCCCTAAAAGGGAGTTTTTCCTCGCCACTGTCACACTAAATGCTTGCTGTTGGGGGAATTACTAGAATTGTTGGGTCTTTGTAAATTATAGAGTGTGGTCTAGAACTACTCTGTCTGTAAAGTGCCCTGAGATAACTCTTGTTATGATTTGATACTACAAATAAAATGGAATTGAATCGAAGCCCAGGAGCTGACTTCTGATGTGTAAGGTTGGAGATGCATAATGAGCTTTGAGAAATAATGTTCTCCAGAGGCTAATCACATCCCTCCATGTTGAGACGGTGAGAGATTAGTGTTTTGTCATTAAAAGATGAATGAATATGATTTTGAATGAGGGTTTCTTACTTCTGGAACAGATACCTGGGTCTATTGAGATTACTCCGAGTAACACAGTGTTCATAACAGCTTTAGAGTGTGTCAGGAATAAAGGTTTGAGAAATTATACACCACTGTAATATCATAGTCAAACATATGACTACATACAGAGATATGACTGCTGCTAAGACATCAATATGCATTATTAACACTTACAGTAACCCATGGTACATTATGGATGTGCTGTAATGTCTTCTGCAAGGCAGGTATATATATATATAGATAGATATAAATAGTACATAGATAAAAGTATGTGGACACCACAATATATGGAGGAAAGCATGAAGCAGAGGAATTGAAGCTGGAATTAAACTTGAATTTATTGAATGAAAGTCTGAATATATGAATTAAAAGCCTGAATTCACGGAATGAAAGTTTGAGTATATTGAACGAAAGTTTGAAAATATGGAATTAAAGTCCGCATTTCTGGAATATAAGTCTAAATATATTGAATGAAAGATCGATGTAAATCAGTAGGCAGCGGGTGGCAGTCTTTTCTCCGGGAAGTAGCTCTCGTTAGCCCCCCCCCTCTCCACACACACACACACACACACACACACACACACACACACACCCCTGCAGGCCTGTACAGCTCTAATATGATATAAAAGTAGATGAAGTAACCAGTGCTGCTGCAGATGGAGACGGAGCCGTCTGTTCAAGGCGATTATGTTGGAATTGAATTTCTTTAACCCCTCTCTCTCTCTCTCCCTCTCTCTCTCTTCCTCTCTCTCTCTCTCTCCCTTCTCCATATCCTGTGTCGTCAGCAGGCGGCGGGGGGGAGGGGGACGACGGGAGGTTACAGGAAACCCGAAGGGGCACAATGCCGAGGATTGAGGATTAGCTGATTAGGCACTTGCTGTGCAATCTTAAATAAAAAAAAGGATATGAAATCACTTGCTTTACAGCCGTGGAAGTGATTTCCCTCACAATGGGGGCTACCTTCCGCTAATCAGCTTTGTGCCACAGAAAAGCCACGGAACGTATTTGGCCCTTTGTGCTGTGGTGATAATGTGAGCGAGGCGAAGCTCGGGACCCTTTTGAATGCAACCCTCCCTCCTTACTCTCTCTCGCTCTCTCTCTCTCTCTCTCTCTCTCTCTCTCCTCCTCAGTTATCAGTTTCCTCAACAATTTCTCCAGTTTTTTGTTCTTCTTCTTCTTTCTGCAGAGAAGGAAACTCCTGCATTTTTTTATTTGTCCGGGGCTTATTTGACTGCGAGATGTACACCCAGGAGGATTGATCGAGTCAAATCAAGACTATTGACTCCCCCCGTGCCAGAACACATTCATTCACCCCCGCTGCTGACTCCTTTCTTTCCACTGCCAGGCAGCCAACACTGACTGACACATCGGGGGGGCGCAGGAGCCGAGATCAGGGCGGGTGAAAAAAATAAGTCTAAAAACTTTGGAAAGAGCACCAAAAAAGCATCAGCAAAAGTGACAAAAACTTCAGAAATCTAGGTGGGCCAAAATGTATTGTGAACCTAAATGTATATGAGGGGCCGGATCAAACTCTGCTAGGGGCCGGATTTGGCCCACGGGCCTTGAGTTTGACACATGCCCTACATATACTGTCAGCCCAGTCTCACAGCAGTTAGTGAAATGGTCACGTCATTGAATCTATTGATTCGTGTACCGAACACGTTAATGTCGTTATTTTCGTGTGGTGAGCAGGAATTTTAAAGTAATGTATTTCAATGGGAAGCATATTTTGTGATCACAGAATGATTACGGTAGCGAGTAGTATTGATAAGGCGAAAATCCGCACAGGGAGGTTGGTGGTGGGGGGGAGGGGTGGATGGGTCAAACAACACAGGAATTATTTATTTGTACATATATGTTAACATCATGTGGAAGGCACAGTGAATCCTTAAGCTTAACTGTATAGCTACCATAGTGGCTACCTTACCTGTAGTAAGCTTACTCCGACTCTCCACTGAGCACGTCTGTGCTGCGTTCCGGTTTTGTTTGTGCCATACCACACCGGGAGCGTCTTAGAAGCGGAGCATCTTGCTGCCCGACTCGCAGATTATATTGTCTCTATAAGTACTTTACAGAACAATCCCGTGTTTATTAAGCTAGTATCTACCTTCTACTCCAATCACTCCTGTAGTTTAACTCCATGCCTTCTCTTTTCTGGCGTCGTCCTTAACTCTCACCCTGACAGATCAGCTGTGTGGACCGACTGCTGATCTTCATCGTGTGTTCATTTGTATGCCAGAAATCCCCAAATCCTGCTTGCGTTCAGTTTTATTTGCAGATGATACAAGCTTTTAAACAAAAAGATCTGTGATGTCTATTATGTTTTCAACCTCCAAGATTAATCTCTCCATGTCCATGGTTTTGTAGAGGAGACATAAACGTTATTGGGGGGGTGTGTTTCGGTTAATTGACTGGCTACTCGCTCACAAATCGCTGTTTCACTTCCTTCCCAGCTGTCCAAACGGCCTGTGGCTCGCTTTAATAGACCTAGGGGTCCCGGATCCCCTGTTTAATATCTCTCTAATAGACCTAGGGGTCTATTATAAGGGGTAATATCTCTGGTCTAAACCATCCCAGGTAGACCGACCGTGAGCTACGAGATTGTGAAACGAAGCTTTCTGCTCCTGTAGAAGCCACAGTTCCGTATGAAATCAACCTTTGTTTTAAGAAAAACTATGTTTTATTTTTAGTACTAGCCTGGTCCTACCAGACTCTGGTCCATTAGCCTGGTCCTATCAGACTCTGGTACTCTAGCCTGGTCCTACCAGACTCTGGTACATTAGCCTGGTCCTACCAGACTCTGGTCCTACCAGACTCTGGTACTCTAGCCTGGTCCTACCAGACTCTGGTCCATTAGCCTGGTCCTATCAGACTCTGGTCCTACCAGACTCTGGTCCATTAGCCTGGTCCTACCAGACTCTGGTCCATTTCATTGGTCCAGAGAGTCTGGCCTCTCTCCATTGACAAGTGTTAACTTCCTTGAAGGCGGGTACTCTGTTGACGTTTAAAACTATTGGATCTGCCCAGAGCCACTCTGGATCTGCTATAACCAATCGCTAACGTTTGGTCGTGATGTCGGCTTAGCATTGCTAGCATTAGCCTTAGACAACTCTTTAACCGCTAACGGAGCGAGCTGGAAAATCAAACTGTTCCCGAACCCCGTGGGGAGGAGGGCCACAACATCATGGCCACCAACAAAACTCAACAAATATTGTTCTTGCTCGGGCTTTAACTTCTGGATATTCGGCAGCGTTGCCACAATGGACCGAATGGCTTCGCTCGCATCTTTCTCCGCCGCAATTACGACACTACAACTCAAACTAGCGCACAGCTTCAACATCATCGTTCTCAGCCACTCCCTCTGTTCTCTGATTGGACCGGTAAAGATTTGGCCGGAGAAAACCCAAGACTATACTGCAAACCCAGACGGAGTACTGAAGGGAAATGAAAATTGAGCGGAAGTGGAGGGCGGAGCCAGGCTAATGGAGTAATACTTCGCTAACCACAATCCGAAGCGTAACAGCGACGTCTAGGATCGGTGGCGCTCACTGTTATCATGGAAATGTTGGAAATGTTGACCACATCAGCGAAGCCGCAGACGACTAGCTGCTTTACACAGTCTCGTACTTTTTGTCTTTTGTTCGTTTTTTTTTAAATGTTTTCTTTGCACCGAATCAAATGTTCTATGGTCATGATTGAGCTTTTTATATAAGCATTTTCTGAAACATCAAAAGAGATATTGAAAAAAGTGGGCACTCAGTCTGTGTCCTGTGTGTGAACAACCACTAACCTTTTCCTAGACATGAATCAGTCCTTCTTATTGATTTATTTTATTAAATTAGTTTTTTGGGGGGGGTTTCTGTGCTATCTCTCCTATTATTATTATTATTATTGTTGTAATTGCTGCTGTTATTAATATTATTACTTTCATCTATTCTTTCTCCAACTACTGTATACCTGGCTTCTAGGTTCGGGAGTGTGCATATGTTCCCACAGCCCTATGTTCCCACAGCTCTATGTTCCCACAGCTCTATGTTCCCACAGCCCAATGTTCCCACAGCCCTATGTTCCCACAGCTCTATGTTCCCACAGCCCAATGTTCCCACAGCCCTATGTTCCCACAGCCCTATGTTCCCACAGCTCTATCTTCCCACAGCCCAATGTTCCCACAGCCCTATGTTCCCACAGCCCAATGTTCCCACAGCCCTATGTTCCCACAGCCCTATGTTCCCACAGCCCAATGTTCCCACAGCTCTATGTTCCCACAGCCCAATGTTCCCACAGCCCTATGTTCCCACAGCCCAATGTTCCCACAGCTCTATGTTCCCACAGCCCAATGTTCCCACAGCTCTATGTTCCCACAGCCCTATGTTCCCACAGCCCTATGTTCCCACAGCCCAATGGTCCCACAGCCCTATGTTCCCACAGCCCTATGTTCCCACAGCCCTATGTTCCCACAGCTCTATGTTCCCACAGCCCAGTGGTCCCACAGTTCCCACATTTCTAAGAGTTTTTTTTACAAAATTAGGCCCTATGTTCCCCCTATGAATCAATCTGAACATATTCCCCGATGTTCAGATTTTATCCCCCTTTCTCCCAATTTGGTAGCCAATTACACCCAACCTATTATCCAGTAGCAATGGACTACAGATGGAATGTAACCCTAACCCTAACATAGGGCCTAATTTTAAGAAAAATCTTAGAAATGTGGGAACATAGGGCTGTGGGAACATAGGGCTGACCCCCTAGGTTCTTTGGGGTTGTGAGGGGTTGGATGGAGGGACAGGGGACGGGACTCTGTAATAATGGATCTGTTTGGGGATATTCTTCATGAAAATAAAAATGGAGACAGTTACTGTATTCCTGCATATGGATTGTAAATTGACCACTCCGTTCAATTATATAAAAATATTTATATATTTTTTAAAAAGTGGGCGCACATTAAAAGCACTTATAGCGAAGTACAGTTTAGTTTTGTTGCTGGTATAAAACGTTGTACCTGTATTTTGGGATGGCGTGCTTTCAGATCCATTGAGAAAAGAAAGAAGGGAAATAAGAAGAGAGTGGTGACAGCAGGCCGCTGGCTGCAGAGGAAACAAGCATTCAGACACTGTAACTCTTTAAATCAGAATAAATAATGAAAGGCATCCTGTGAGGAGGGAGACGACACAGATGGTGCCGCCGCTGCAGTGATAAACTCTCCCAGCATGCATCTGTTCTGTGTAAACTTTATCGCCGCTGCTGAGCAGAGCAACAAGCATTTAAGTCCTGCAGTAACCACCCTACAAAACCTCCGCTGCTTGCTCCTTCAGATTTACAATACAGTGTAAATGTGTGTGTATATATATATATATATATATATATATATATATATATATATATGGCTGTCAAAATAACGCGTTAATTTCGATTAATTAATCTTTGAAAAAATAATGCGTTAAAAAAAAAACGCAGATTAATCCATTCCATATTGAGGTTTGACCCGGAGCCGTTCTAGCACCACTGGACTGTAAAATGAAGGAGGGAGACGAGAATGTTCTGCCTGGATCATTCATTGGAACATTTACTTTTAAAAATCTTCTTCCTGCCAACCCTGGCTACTGAAATCTGGTGCCACTGATATGTCTGCTCTTCTCTCTGATGCTCTGAAACACAAACACCGCTGCACGTGACGCTAGTTAACACTATACTCGACAGCAGCTAACGTTAGCCTACCGCTAGCTAGTTAACACTATACTCGACAGCAGCCAACGTTAGCCTACCGCTAGCTAGTTAACGCTATACTCGACAGCAGCTAACGTTAGCCTACCGCTAGCTAGTTAACACTATACTCGACAGCAGCTAACGTTAGCCTACCGCTAGCTAGTTAACACTATACTCGACAGCAGCCAACGTTAGCCTACCGCTAGCTAGTTAACACTATACTCGACAGCAGCCAACGTTAGCCTACCGCTAGCTAGTTAACGCTATACTCGACAGCAGCTAACGTTAGCCTACCGCTAGCTAGTAGCTGGATTAAACACGGTCACAATGCTGACAGCTAACGCTAAACGGTGTAAAGTGTGACTGTGTTTTACTGTAGAGGATTCAACACCGGGATGTAACAATCTAAGGGGCTTAGGAGGAAAGGGGGGAGGGACTGAGAAGGTGTTGATGTTCACATTTTTTTGGCTAAGTCCTGGATCTTCACAATCCTACCTACAGTACCTTTAAGGGTAAACTAGAGGACCAGGAGTCCCCGGAATAGCTTGTAAAACAATCCCTTATTCTAGTCCAAAGTGATATTAGACTCAATATGTTTGAACTTGTGTTGTTGGCTGTGGTTTGATTGATCAAATTGTTTTTGTCTTTTGGTCTTATGTTTTGTCTTTATTGCACGGATCAGCGCTCGTAATTTCGTTGTATTCGGTACATTGACAATGAAGAAATTGTCAACATGGTAAAGACCTGAAGCAGAACTAATGTTACAGAGTCAACCCAACAGTTACAAATGAGCAAAATCTGTAGTGAGATTAATTTACAGAAACAAACAGACAAACCTCTTTGGGTTTTGCTGCTTCTAAAGCAACTTTATAACTAATTCAGTTCACATCAGAGTGTCCTTCAAGTCTCATGAATTCTGATACAACCGAGGTATGAAAGTATACTTAATCAGCAGTCATCATTCATTTATTCATTTAAAACCTCACGTTTGAAAGTTTTGTCTCCAGGCTTTACAAAGATACTCTTAACAGTGAATACACTATCATTAAAAACTATTCTCAGGGGAAATAATTAGATTTGGGTCGGTTCCTGCCTGCAGGGTGAACGGAAAGTAGCTTGAGTTAGTTGCACTGAGAAAATGAAAATCCACGTACTGTCTAACGTGCCCAGCTGCTCTGTGCACGTTTGAGTTTTAAAGTTTTTCGTCCGAAAGCTGAAGTATGGAACACGTCTTTCTGCTCGCTCATTAGAACTTTGGCACACAAGAAGCCCCTGGGCCTCTGGGTAATGAAGGACCCCACGGACTTGTGGGTAATTGGGCAGCAAGAGTGGAGTACAGGTGAACCGGCTTGTCTGAAAAGTTCTGGTTGGCCAATCAGCTGGCGCCTCCGCTTTAGCCAAGTGAACAGCAAGCGGGGGAGGCCGGGGGGCCTCCAGGGACCGAAAAGTATGTGAGAACGCTGCAGGAAAGTTTTTCAAACGCAGTGATGCCAAAATGCTGCAAATAAAAAAAAAAGTATCCATACCTGTCCTGTTTACTGCTGCTTTTCTCTTTTTCTTTTTTTTCAGCTAAATGCCCTTGGTCTTCACTCCCATAACAATAGGAAGCAGCGAAGTCTTACAGATGGTTGATTTGTGAGAGAACAAGACTGACAGCGTTGCTGCTGCCTGGCTGCTTTGGTCGCGAGCCAGCTCCTGATGTTGTTGTGGAAAGCTATAGTCGGCTAGCACCGCGGTTTGTTTAGCCTCGAGGGAACAGGCCGCAGGGGTGAAACCAACCAGGAGCGCTCTGGGACTGAATCCTCAATTAAGGCCGACTTGTCTAAAGAAATTGCAGCAGAGATCCAAACCGCTGACAAACTGGCCTCCCCACGGTGACAGCTTAATCATAGTTGTGCAGAAAACTGTCCAACACTCGAGGTTGGTTCAGTCACAGATTTGGGAGAGAGAGAGAGAGAGAGAGAGAGAGAGAGAGAGAGCGTGAGAGAGAGAGTTGTGGCGTGCTGGGAGTTGGTTGTGATTTGTCATCCCGCTGCTGCCAGTGTTTGGAGTACGCTTTAATGACCACGCGAGCCCCGTGACAGCGGCCCCCGTTTGAGCCGGGGGCCGGGGATACATCATTTCTTTTTTTGTGGCTCATTGGCTCGCTGCCCCCCGTCCAGGACAAACTCCCCCGTGGTGCCAAAGGAAGCAAATAAAGGTGACAGCGGGTTTTACGGGAGGCCAGGTCGCCCGGGAGGAGAGCTGACGGTAACGGACAACACGGAGCCTCTGCGGCAGTTTGTCTCCTTGCGACGCCTGCAGTTGCGGCACACTGACGGTTTGGTGTCCCGCTTAGACCCTCAGTTACCTCCGTCACACTGATCTACTGATCCAAAGGGCTTTTTAACCACCCAGCTGCTCTGGTTAAACACATGATCAAGGTTAGGCCTGCAGCAAGTAGGGCTGCAACCAGGGGGCGTAGCCGTTATTTCAGAAGCGAGGGGGACAGACTGTTCAGCAGGATGATTTTTATTGAGAGATCCTTTCCCATTCGTCTCTCCAAATCACGGATTCCAATTAGCTATATTTCATTTATGATTGGTGGAAACACTGACATTTCCATACACCGTTGCATTGGGAAACCTGCTAACATTTTGACTGGCCACATGGAGGCAAAGAATGCCAATAAAGCAACATGCAAAAACATAAATCTAATTAATTTAATTTTAATTTATACTTTTTATTGAAACACAATGAAAATAATCGTTAGTTGCAGCCCTAGTTTTTTTGCTTCTCAAAAAGTCAAGTTCAAGTTCAAGTTTGTACCTGAGGATATCATAATGAGGATTTTCTGTTGTAAAACACTGCTGGAAAGCCTGGATCCAAAACCCTGCCTTTGTGGCCGGTTAGCTCGGTTGGTGGAGGGGTTTGTTCCTCGACGTGGAGGGTCAAGGGTTCGAGTCCGACCTGTAACGGGTTCCTCCATGTCTTCCCCCCTCTCTCTCCCCTTTCTTATCTCAGCTTTCCTATCCATTAAATGCGGAAATGCCCAAAAAATAATCTTAAAAAAAGAACAAACAAAAAAACAACAACCTGTTTAAAGCTATAGCGTAGCGTAGTTTCTGTCTACCCTGACTCTGCCAGATGGATTGCTTCGCATTTCCTCGGCATATCCATCTGGGAACTTGGAGAACTTTTGGGAAGGGGCGAAAATACTGGTTAGCTGATTGGATAAACCATCTGTCTATCACCCCCCACTCCTCCATGCATGCAGTTGCTAGTAGCCAAGGAGGACAAAAAACTTGGTCTCTTCAGAGGAGGTCATTATCATAAGTTTCTGCGCCTGAAAGTCGCCGGACGCCACAATCCTCTGAATGTAGCCATACTGAGAAATACAGAGAGAGTTGTGTGGAGCTGATAGTCTTAATTAGCTTTGTAGCAACTCATTTGGCAATGGCCTGAATGTAACAGACAGGGCTTTAAATTGACATACTCCAACCCGCCAAATGCGGGTAAACATTAACTTTGGCTGGTAACATTTGGAAGTTAAGAGCCAATTTCGTCGGTGATGAATGAAGCGAAGCGTCCGTTTGAATACTACAGAAACGATCCGACAAGTCAGGGTTTCCAGATTGGTCTGTTTACCGCCAAGAAATTTGGGAAGTTTTGTGTGTCTTCGGCTTGGAAACGTAATCTTTATCTGGCAACACTTGTTGTACTAATCCTACATTTCTCATGAACACTAAGTAGTGACGCGTCAGACAACCGTTAGCTACGTGCCTAGAAATTTCGTGGTACGCTGAAACGGAGAAGACGAAAGGGAATGGAGCCAAACGAACCAGAGGAGCTGAAGTTAAAGTAAAGTCAGGAAGGAAGGAAAAAAAAAAGGAAATGTGGTTAGTGGAGAATCTGATTGGCTGGTAGCTTTAAAAATCTACTAGCCAATTTAAAGCCCTGGTAATGGACGTTCATTAATATCAAAAATGTACGCAAAAAAGCTTTAAAAGATCTTGGATGAGATGGATTGTTTGTGTCATGTCCTCT
The DNA here is from genome assembly GCF_031162955.1 of Sander vitreus. Classification (NCBI taxonomy): domain Eukaryota; kingdom Metazoa; phylum Chordata; class Actinopteri; order Perciformes; family Percidae; genus Sander; species Sander vitreus. The sequence goes on from NC_135864.1 coordinate 2,335,429, forward strand.
TCAGTTTGCGTTGCTTGCGTGGAAGATAATTATTCTCCCAGTTCAGCCCCACTCTGCCCAAAAAGAGATTTCCATTTCGTGAGAACCTCATGGATGAATAAAAGGTCAAAAGTAATAAAAAAAAAACCCTGTTTGCACGATGCCAGGCGGCACGATGATTTGCCTCCTCTTGTGCTGAGATTTTTACCATCTGAAAGCGAAGTCAAGGATTGTGGGAGAGACGCTGTAAATATGACGAGGTAGAGAGAGAGAGAAAGAGATGGAGTGGCTAACAAAGCGGTGAAATATGGACAATGTGAAGGGACCTGGTGAGCTGCGCCACATCCAGATATGCATGAGGCATGAATCAATATTTATTGCACATAAAGGAGCAATTTTTCCACCATGAATGATTAAACTTGCCAAAGACGGCAGCAGTCGGGCCGTATTATCGCATTCTTATTCAAACTGATAAATAAGGAATTACACCGGCAGCCGTGTGGATGTGGCCGCGGCGTGGTACGCGGGCAAATGTTTACAAAGTGCAGGTTATTATTATCGCCGTATCGCATTTCCCCAATCGTAGTTTGGCTCTGAATATTTCATGTTTCAGCAAAGCATGCTGGGTGTGACAGAGGGAATAAGAGAGTGTATTATTATAGGGAGTGATTACTCCTTTCGGGAGGTCTTTTTTTTGTCGAGCAGAATTTACAGCTGATTTTCCTGAAATTATAAATCGCTCGCAGGCACAACGCGTTGACTTGTTTATTCATTCGAAGATCATAAATCAACCTTTTTATTGTTTCAACTTCCACGCCGGAGGAAAACAGTTAAACAATGATGGATGGAGCTCCGACAGTTGGACCTGTCTGATTTTCTGCTCCAGTCTAAATAAACTATACTCGCTGCACATTTCTGTATACAGTCAGCTTTAATGAGTTCACTGTATTGATTTCTTCCGTTGAGTCTGTTTATGCTTCTAAGACGAAATCAGGGCTTGTGCTCTTAGACACACAGGACATGTAAATATATGCATAAGCAGGAAAAGAATCGACCTGCAGTATCTCAGCTCTGTTTTCAGATCCCAGATTCTTATGACTCAGAAGTTAGAGGGTCATTACTTTTTCAGTCTGTTTTCAAATGCGTGGCGGTACAATCCGTACACATTATGTAAAAAAGATGAAACTAATTAACACCCTGTTTTCATTTATTTTATTAATTATTAAGGATGCATATGAGTTCTATGTGGGGGTGCCAAACTCCAGTCTGGCATCAGTTTATAAACCGGATGAAGTGAAACTAAATGAAATTAAGTTGGCGACTACGCACAATGATTGCTGTATAACGGTCTAGTTGCTGTCCTTGTTGAGGGAGCAGTTTGAGAAGTGACTGACTAAAACAGCGAGACTGTAGAGACAGTCGTGAATTCAAATAAGCCTGTTATTGATCAGTTTCACAATGTGTGAGCGAACATTTTTGTAGCTCCACCACGGCTTGAACTGGAATACAGAAGGTGCCACATCCCTTAAAGCGTAACTCTCGCCAAAATGCAACCTAGGGTCTTTTTGTGAATGTACCCGAGTCAAACTTTCGTTTACAAGCATATTTAGGACGGAATCTCCACTTTTAAGATTCACCGTATTTTCGTTTTTCGGTCAAAGTGAGTTGCTCAAAACCTTTCTTTTTAGTAAATTCTGGGTACACAAACAATGTTGTCAGTACTTGCGTTCATGTGTAGAGACCCTAGTGATACTTGGAGCAAAGTACAAGTCCTAGTGTTTTAAAAATAGCTATTTTGAGGCTAGCATTAAATTGCCCCTAGCTCTCCCATTCAAAAGGCCATTAGACCGAAAAACGAAAATACGGTGAATCTTAAAAGTGACGCTTCCGTCCTAAATATGCTTTTAAACAAAAGTTTGACTCGGGTACATTCACAAAAAGACCCTAGGTTGCATTTTGGCGAGAGTTACGCTTTAAACAATGATCAGTGTTAACTTCTATCCGTTATTTCTTTCCTGCAAAGGATATTTTATATCTGGAGCCCATCACATTTCACATTGGACATCACATTTCACATTGGACTGGACACCAATCTGTCACAGGGCTTACATATAACAGACAACCATGACATTGTACGAAAAACGTATGCACAACAGTTCGTTTGATATCCTACGGAATTACAACGGTCGCAAAAACGAGCTCCGCTTTCCCTCTTGGCTGTGTTTTAGAACTTATATTTATATATATAGTATGTATATTTTAATTGGCAAAATAGTTTTTTAGTTAGAGGAATAACAGCTCTGTTGTGTGTCTATAGGAGGAAAAACAGAGTCAAAGTTCCCATTTTGACCTCCGTCAAAGAGGTGATTCAGGTTCTCAGCTTGGTTTGTTGGTTTGTCAGCAGGATTACGGTAGAACTAGTGGCCTAATTTTCATGAAACTTGGTGGAAGGTTGTAGCATGGCCAAAGGGCCATCGAAGTTAGCGAAAACCCCAAACTGGAAATAGCTGGCTCGGCCGGCAGAGGTCTTCGGTGCGCCTGCTCTATGGGCCGCACATTGGGGAAGCAGCGCCGATCAATTGGGTCAGTTTTGGCTCCATGAAGGCTTCATCCGTCACTGAGCAACTCTCATAGGAATGAACGCTGTATTCAGGTTTTATTATACATCCCTGGTTAGCATGCTAATCATAATTAGCACACAGCTGAGGCTGATGGGAAAATAGTTAGGGGGATTATGAATGTCTGAAGTGAGCAGCTGTTATAATACATGAAAGAGCAGGAACATTTATTGAGGCTCAGCTCTCCATGGTTGTAGATTCAGACATGTTTTGAAATGGAAGTGTATCTCTTCTTTGAGATGGATGATTTTAAACTATTTAGACAACAGTCAGCATGTTGTCACAGTCCATTTTCAACAGTGTGAGAGAGCTTCTAAGTGAACTGAAAGGCAGAGCGAGGCCACATGGATGTAAAAAAAGGGCTGAAGGTGTGCTTAATTCCCCTTTGGGGAAAAAAAAAAATCCCGTAATGATGCAATCATGCAGGAGTCTGCCTCCCGCCAATCACCTGTCACATTATGAAAAGTGCTGTTTGTGGTTTTAATCTCGCTGAATGCCATTCAACAATTTTCTATGCAGAACATTAGAGCATAAGATGAATTAATCAGAGGGAGAAGAAATCAATCGAGCCCTGACATTTCGAACTGCGCGGCATGACTCCTTAAACACACATATACACACACACACACACACACACACACACACACACACACGCGCGCTGCCAGGCCCCGTTCATTCTGGCTGATTTGATTACAATCCTAGAAGTTGCAGGACTTTGCAGTAGTGAAGTGGGCAATGCTGTATGAGGCAGCTAGGTTTCCTGCATCCACAAACAGACTGTAAACACAATCAGGGGACCGACAGTTGGAGCACCTGGCTGACCTATAAACACAATCAGGGGACCGACAGTTGGAGCACCTGGCTGACCTATAGACACAATCAGGGGACCGACAGTTGGAGCACCTGGCTGACCTATAGACACAATCAGGGGACCGACAGTTGGTTGGAGCTCTTGGATGGACATGAACCTTCTTTTATTGGGGGGGCATTTTGTTAGGCCTTTATTTGTATAGGACAGCTTAGACTTGAAAGGGGAGAGAGAGAGAGGGGAAGCGACATGCAGCAAAGGGCCACAGGTCGGAGTTGATACTGCGTCCGCTGGAGGAGTAAACCTCTATATATGGGCGCGTGCTCTACCAGGTGCCGAGCATGAACCTTCTGTGGTTGACTCATCAGTTCATTAAAGGTCCCATAACATGGTGCTCTTTGGATGCTTTTATATAGACCTTAGTGGTCCCCTAATACTGTATCTGAAGTCTCTTTTATATAGACCTTAGTGGTCCCCTAATACTGTATCTGAAGTCTCTTTTATATAGGCCTTAGTGGTCTCCCTAATACTGTATCTGAAGTCTCTTTTATATAGGCCTTAGTGGTCCCCCTAATACTGTATCTGAAGTCTCTTTTATATAGGCCTTGCCTTGACCAGCTGCCACTTTGCTTGTTTGAAAGCCATGATGTCTCTCTCTCTCTTTCTCATGGGGGGCCCAAATTCTCTGGGCGAGCAAAGCAGAGAAAGGGGAGGTAACCTTTCCCCTTATGACCTCATAAAGGGAAGATTCCAGATCGGCCCATCTGAGCTTTCATTTTCTCAAAGGCAGAGCAGGATACCCAGGGCTCGGTTTACACCTATCACCATTTCTGGGGAAACTCATATTAATGTTAAAAAACCTCATGAAGTGAAATTTTCATGCCATGGGACCTTTAAGAAATATCCAATCACAGAGCTCCAAATTTGGAATTATGAAGCTAATGATTTCACTTTGTGGAGGTGGTGTTGATGCTTAGAGTGTATAAGTGAAGCAAAAACATCTGGACCGCCCCCTGGTGGCTAGGGGATGGGACATATAATCTAATATAGATTATATGTATGTAATAATAATATAAAAAATAATAATAATCAAAGTACACGTCAAATAAATGTTTCCCAAAGATGGCTTCTGTCATTTTAAGTTGTTCCGATCCTGCTGTTTGTTCAAGTGTTCATTTTTCTGATCAGTTTGGTTTTTATTAGTTATGTGATGCTATAAAAACGGGCTGAAAGCTCATGATTGACAGCTGGGATTGGCTCGCGATTGGTTGGACGGGTGTATGGGCGGGACATGGATGGATGCACTACTGCGCAGGCTCTGGCTCCAAAATGATGAGATGGCAGCGCCTGTATCTTGAATATTTAGCTTCACTCTTGTACAGTGGGAGGAAGTGGAGACGCATCGTCCACCTTTATTTACAGTCTATAGTAAAAACCAGAGATGACCCGATACCATTTTCTGCTTCCCGATACCGATTCTGATACCTGAACTTGGGTATCGGCCGATACCGAGTACCGATCTGAAACCAGTGTGTCATATATTTTATTGTTTTAACAGCTAGTCTGGCTCAGGTTAAACTCTTTGTGAAACATGAACAATGAACGCCACAGAACTTTCTTTTATTCTGCAGTTTGACAGTCCGTTATAACGGAAAAAGAACATAAACTACTTTAACGTAGATTTTCTTTAGGGCTTTATTACGTGGTATCGGATCGGTGCATAAACTCCAGTACTTCCCGATACCGATACCAGCGTTTTAGGCAGTATCAGAGCCGATATCGGTATAGGAACATCTCTAGTAAAAACGTAATAAAACATTCATCACCTTCGGATTCGGTGTGAATTTGGGATGAATTCAGTGAGTGTTGATGTTTATTTTCCCAACTGCAGCATGGTGGCCCAATGGTTAGCACTGTGGCCTCATATCAAGAAGGTTCTGGGTTTAAATCCAAGTCTTTCCAGGCCTTTCTGGGTGGAGTTGTATCTCTCCATGTTTGCGTTCTCTTGATCAAGGCACTGGCTCAGATCTGTAGTTGGTCCCCAGGTGCTGTAAATGGCTGCCCACTGCTCCCTTGAAGGATGGGTTAAATGCAGAGCATGTACTTTGCTACATGTATGTGTATGTGAAAATAAAGTACCTTAACAGCAAAGTGCTTCGAATCTGCACCTCTGCTGCCATCTTCACTATACCAGCAGCAGCTGAGGCTCATGGGGATCGTAGTAACCGAGCCATCCATCTTAAGCTATTTTATTTGATCAGTTCATTACCATGTTTATACTATGACCACTTTACCAAAGGACACTGAAGATGTGACCAAATATTATCAATGTTTGAAAGATTTAATGATTAATGTGTGGCATTTGTCAGTTTGAGTCATTGCTAGGCTGTCAACAAACAGTTAGCGATAACCGTTAGCCACAGTAATTGTTTACTTTGATAATCGAGCTCGCAGCGGGTTAAAGAAAACTTTATGTCCTTGTCAAGATGATGTCAAAATGATATCCATCAGTGTCTGAAGGCCGGCAGCGGCTTTAAATATTCATTTATTTATTCATTTTTCTTCTTTTGAGATGCATCTCTGAGCTGTTTGATATGGAAGATAACTGATTTCCTGCTCTTAGTCTTCCTGAGTGCATCCCTGATGGATGTGTGTACATGCATGCAGCGGCGTATGAGTTTGGAACCATGATGGATGGCGGGGTGAAGAGCAAAGAGCATGAGACTGTGTACACCGGGACTCTGTACATCTCCATCCATCTCCTGCTAATGCAGCAGCCGCAGCACTGAGGCTCTGGGACACTTGGTTGACGTCCCAATGAATCCTGGGTGATTTTTCATGTCGAGTCACAGAGTTCAAGCCCTTCTTGCCATACAAGGAATGCTTCCGTCTTCTGTGTTTTATTGTTTCCTTCTCTTCTCCCTTCATTTGCACTTCCTTTCCCCCTACTTTCTTCATTCTTGTTTAACTACTTATTTCCCATTCCCTTTTTTATTGTATCTTTCCCTTTCCCCTTTGTTTTATTACATCACCCTTGTGTCTCTTCAGGCTTTTTCTCAATCTACCATCTTGTCTGTTTATGTGAAACATCAGTCACATCCCACAAACTGTTCTAATTTGACTTGATGCCAAGCTGACACACCCACGATATCTAGCAGGCTAAATATTGGGAGCTGTCGGGGAGCTATGAGAGCGTAGATACAGGTTCAGCCTGGGGGGAGGGGGTCACCTGTAACAATAAGAACTTTACTGAGGCCCTGTTTACATGTACATGGTTATTTTGAAAAACTGAGACATTTCCCTTCGTTTGTGCCCTTCGTTTACACGCAAACGGAGAATTCACCTCTGAAAACGAGTCTTTCTAAAAACTCCGGCCAGAGTGGAGATTTTTGAAATCTTCGTTTGCACGTTTGCATGTAAACTGGGATAAATGGAGGTTTAGGCAGCCGAGGAAGAGAAGAGAGAGGAAGTGATTCGTTGCTGTTGTTGCTATTTTCGGGATTCTGATTGGCTAACGTGGGCTTGAGCTTCTCGTTACACTGCCACCTACAGGTTTGGCATGCTCTTGACGGCATATATACACGGGTACCTGTACATATGACGTGTACAACAAACACTTTTCTGAAAACTGACAGCTGTGCACAATGTTATATTTGAAACAGAGATGGTTGAAATGTCCGTTTATGAAAATAGCCGGCCACGTGTAAACGTAGCATAAATGTGGTACATTTGTAACACTGACCAAAGTCGTTGCACCTCCAGGAAAAGACGTACAGTATGGAAACAGGTGATTTTGTGAACATGCGTGCCAACAACAACATCAACAAGCACGGCGACAAGGAAAGTTCCACAGATTGCTAAAAAATGCGCATGATATCACATCATCTCGCGTATCTTGTGTGTTTTTGTGACAAAACGTAGTTTGGAGAACAGTAGTTTATATCCACAACGTTCCACTTCCGGGATTGCTCTCATTCTGCCGGAAATTCCACCAGATGTCACTCTTTTCGGATGCCCATTTTTGGATTTCCGTCCCCTTCCTCTTTCTTTGTGTTGGCGTTCTAACCTCCGGTGGATTTCTGAGGACTATGGTTAACTGCTCCTCAGATCTCTGCAGGGTAAATCCAGACAGCTAGCTAGACTATCTGTCCAATCTGAGTTCTCTGTTGCACGACTAAAACAACTTTTGAACGTACACGTTCCACCAAAACAAGTTCCTTCCTGAGGCATTTTAGCAGCATCACTGTAGCGCTGTCCGGCGCTTAGCGCTGCCCAAGACGATTGTGATCGGTTTAAAGAAATGCCAATAAACCAGAGCACGTTGTTCTCCCATCCTGAAATGCAGCATTGTGGAGTAAGGTCTGGCAATGCGAGACTAGGAGAGCAGACACTCATCTGGGATTTCTCCTGGTGGACGATCTTGCAGTGTACGACTCTTTGTCGCGGGTCAGTCATGCAGTGTTGCAGTCATGAAGTCTTTTTTATTTGTCTTTTCCTTTCTTTCAAAATACTTCAAGAGTCCGTCTGCTCTTTCAGTTCACACACCCCCTTTCTCAGAGTGAGAAGCATTTACTTTCTGCTCTGTGCATTCACACATATCCCTGCTGAAAATGACCTTTTATTAAAAATGCAGATATGAAGTTTCTAACCTGACTCGCCAGATGGTTTGTTAACACAGAACCATCTGACAAGCAGTCATTGGAAACTTTTTGGAAAAGGGCGGGCACTTTCAAAAAAATACCTGGCAGATGATTGGATGAACAATCTGTCTATCACGTCCAAACTTTATTTGACAGTACAGATGAAGACAGGATGGGGGACGAAAGAGAGGGAATGACATGCAGTGACATGACATGAAGTTTCTGCCTTCATGTGCAAAGCAGGCCACCCCCCTCCTCTCCCTCGCAGCAGCCTACATACTGTACCATCTTTCAGCGACGGCAACATGCCGGTGTCATTCAAATGGAATCTGTGGGCATGAACATTTAATGCCACAACACATGAATTATTTCCATTCTGGAGATATTTGGGTGAAGCTGGATGAGCTGCAGTAGTGACGCTTGATGAAAAGAGTACAGTAGAAGTAAAAAACCAAGCAGCAGTAAACACGTCGTCCCCCCTGTCTGGGCCAATCACTGACAAATGTGGCTTCTTGTTTTGAGCTTGTAGCTGGTGTCCCCCACTGGGCCAATCAGAGTCATTTTAGATGTTGGAATGCAGCTAAAACCAGACACATAAACTCCCTGGATTTGTCAAAATTGGTATTCTGGGACGCTGCAAGAAACGTGTATCTTACTGGATGATTTTCCTTCATCTTAACATGTCAATTTGTCCAATTTAAAAACAAAAATATTTTCTGAAACTAGTGAAAAACCTGTTCCTGGAGGTGAATTATTTCAACCTGTTTCCAGTTTAAGTCAATTTGTGTGTTGGGACATCTGTGAAAAGAAGTGTCAGCATCTGGAGGCGAGACGGAATAAGATAACGGCACTAGAATGAAGAAAAATGAATGTCTTAATCCGATCAGTGTCCGTGAGATATTGTGCGTGACAGATGGACGAACAAGGGTAAACATGTTGTCTTTCAACCAATTTCATCATGACACTGGAAACAAACAGAGCTGTGTATTCCAGCGAGCTTCATCTGTTGCTGAAAGAGAGGACGCAGTAACACAGTAACAGTGACTGAACGGGATGAAGACACAAAGAGACGATGCAACAATCACCAATAGAGCAACCCGGTCTCACGGCAGGTCGTGAAACGGTGACGTTATTTTGATCTATTGATTCGTGTACAGGGAAACGATTTTCTACTTTATTTCGTGCTGTCACCACTGTCACTGTCTCTGGGGGACACAACAACGGGGAAATTAAACGCCGCATGCCGGCGACAACAACGCCGACAACAACGGGACGCGCTACAACAACGGGACGCGCTACAACAATGGGACGGTTGTGGTTAGGAAAAGAAAGACGGGGAAAGCCCGGGGTGAAAGCCCTGTGTTTTTTGACCCATCCACCACCCCAACCTACCTCCTTACGCGGCCATATTCCAGTGTAACCCCCTTAGCATCACTTTTTGGTACTCTGAGTCGGGACCGAGTTGGCGTCATTTTTCAACCACTTAGTTAGAGTTAGGAAAACATCGTTGGTGGGGTTACAAAATGTGCATTTAAGTGACACGCGGGACATGATCTCCAGTCTCCTGGGTCGAAGTCCTGTGTTGTTTGACCCATCCACCAACCTGCCTCCTTACTCGGATTTTCGGTCTCGATGCTGAGAGACACTGACCAAGCGTCAGTATTTAACAAGTTGGGAGTGAGAACGGGCTGCCCCGGCCAGAGTGTTGTGATTGGTGGTCTGCATCTTAAAGGGGCGCTATGCAGTTTTGGCAATTTCTTCGACGTTTTCTCGCTTTTTTCTCGCAGGTTTCTCTATAGAGCTCCCCCTGCAACATGCATGCGCCATCTTGAAATACGTAAGCCGGTAAGGGACATACAGGACATACTGCTCCACCTTTCACGTTTTCGCTGTCACATGATTATCTCACAGGTGCTGCTAATGCTGCTAATGGGTATCGTAGTTTCCCGGCCCCGGCAAGTTTGAAGAAGGAAATATGGAGGACCACACGTATTCATAATCCAAATTTCAGGAACTTCTTCTTCTTCGCCCAGAAAAAGAAAAAGGATATTGAAAGGAGCAAGAGACCGTCTTTTTGAAGCGTGAAGGCTACCGTAGCTGTAATACGTACTTTGAACTGCGTGACGCGAGAGAGTTGATTGATATATGATCTCAACGCTAGATGGGAGAGATTCCTACACATTGGACCTTTAAGTAAGACTTTTCTTCTGAAAGCATCGGTAAACTTCTGCTCCGCTGCTTGAAGCATTTTTGACTGTGAGCTAAGCGATCAACCGGAGCCAAAGGTCACTTCTTTGGTATCAAATTCCACCTGTTGCTTCAAGTTGCGGCATAAAAGAAGTGAAGAGGAAGTTCTTGTTAACGACACCCGGCTAAAGGGGAGCAATTAGGGCTAATAAAATGGCATTTACCTTTAAACAAATGATGGGAAAGGTCGGCGGGCCGGCGGGTGTAATTGATCAGATGGCAGTTTCCCCTCAGTGTGAAGGTTAGCTGATGCTGACATTTGTTAGGATCATTTCCAGCCGTGGATTAGAGCTGTACAGTGACATTTTACATTGTTTGTAGTTATTTTACCCCGACATGCTGTGAATACACAACAGGAGGAATGTTCCAGGAGTTTTATGCCAATTTATCATTCCACTGTGGGGGAGGTTTTACCTGCCATTCAGGACGCAGAAATGTGTGTAATTCCAGTGTCACAAACAAAGGGGGCCTCAATCGCCTCATAAAAGTTATTATAACAACATTTTATTTGTTACACTTATTTAGAGTTGAAGAAAAGGAAAAATCCCGCACACTGCTCTTGCTGTTACGTTTCGGTCAGGAACATAACAGTGGTCTTAACTCTGAACTTAAGAAACTTTGTGAATAGAAATATTTTTTAAGGGGCACTCTTTCAATTGCAGTGTACGAATCTGTCGCCAGTCAGTCATGCAGTGTTGCAGTCATGAAGTCTTCTTTATTTGGCTTTTCCTTTCTTTCAAAATACTTAAAACGTCCATCTGCTCTTTCAGTCCACACGCCCCCTTTCTCAGCGTGAGAAGCATTTACTTTCTGCTCTGTGCATTCACACATATCCCTGCTGAAAATGACTGGTGGTTTAGCCCAATATCACACACGTATATATGTAGTACTGTAACTGAATCCGGTTATGTATTACTGAATGTTTGCACAAATGACACAAGTTCCGGGACAGACACTCCTATTGAAAAGTGATCATCAATTATCCTACTCCTGGGGACACAGAATGGGAGGAGCACCAGACCATTTTTATGTTCATGATTGAAATACTCTTGACAAAGGTCCAAAGAGACCAAAACCGTACAGTACGGTAATGCAGCAAGAGTGTGCGGGATTTGGCTTTTCTTCAAGTCATTATTTTCCAACACTTCCTGCACAAAAGAACTGTTTAGATGTGCTGATTGGTCTTTAAAAAATGATCTCATTTAGCAAATGGCTGCCTACTTATTTTCATGGAACACTGTGTCGTTTTAAGCCATCACAAGCCCAATTGTTGTGAAACCACTGGCTTATAAAGTAGTACGGACAGAAAACCCTGTATCATGTTTAAGCTTTCCAGCAAGGCCTGCACTTTGTCACAGGCTAGATGTGGGGTAGGATTCTGGATCTGTATAAATGCTGGAACACAAGGTAACAACACAGAAAATGTATTTTTCCACTATCTGGGACTTTTTAAAACCTGCTGTTGCTGTGCTGGTATCTTAACTCCAGCACACCGACACCAGCAGAGTTCTGCATGATGAACTGCATGTGTCCGTCTCTGCGGGGGAAGAGGGAGGGAGGGAGGGAAGGTGGGGGGGGTGCTGTTCTCTTCATCCAGAAATAATCCAATTCCACAGGAGGATGAACCAAACCTCCACCCTGCCGCTCTCAACTTCACCACCATGAAAAGAGCTTTAGAGTCAGAGGTTGCTGAGGAAAGACCCTAGAGACTGTGTGTGTGTGTGTGTGTGTGTGTGTGTGTGTGTGTGTGTGTGTTACACTGCATGATGCCGAAAACAGGATATTTCCCCCTGCATGGATTTATTTCACAGCCCCTTTTTTAAAAGGGAACACGTAATGCTGGGACAGTTTGTCTTTACTTATTGATACACACACACACACACACACACACACACACACACATATGCAGATGCGCAAACTGATGCAACACCTTGTTGTGACCCGGTACAAATGAAAGTTATTTTTTCTTTCTGAAACACCAGAAAAAAACTATTTCATGTCTCTCCACACAGTCTGTCTTCTGCTCTCCGTTTCTGCTTTTGAAAAACCCCCAAAAAAACAAAGTGAAACGAAATGTATCTTATTTACCCAAGAGTCCCAACACCTCCTGCCACAATTAGTCACAAATGATCACATAAATATGCAACAGTCACCTTGTATTGCCATCCTACTAGTTTGCTCTTGTAGCAAGTGTGGGATTTGGAAAGTGAAAGCACATAGCAGGTCAAGCTCCTCTGTCATTTAGAAGAAAAGGGCCTTCACTGGACGTTTTCAATGGGATTCATTTATTAAATACACAGAAGAAGACAAAGTGTAGAAAATATGATAACGTAAATGTTTCTATCATGAGACTTTTGTCTAATACTGTTAGCATACATGATCTGGAAGTGGTGATGACAAGGGCGTAACTTTGGGTTCAACATGGGGGGGGGGTGAGATGTCCACTTTGGAGCAGAATTGAAATCTTGAACGTCAAACACTTCATTTTCTGCATTCTGGGGAATTTTTCAGGTAATTATGATAGGTTTTCGTGGGTTGCACTGGCCAGTTTTGATTATTAGGGGGGGTTGTAACACCCCCATCCCCCGGTAAATCACGCCTATGGATGATGACAATCAGCGAGAAGGAGGTAAGAAGAGAGCCTATCTATCTATCTATCTATCTATCTATCTATCTATCTATCCATATGTCTATTTATCTATCTGTCTATCTATCTATCTATCTATCCATCTATCTATCATCTATCCATCTATCTATCTATCTATCTATCTATCTATCTATCTATCTATCTATCTATCCATCTATTTATCTATTTATCTATTTATCTATCTATCCATCTATCCATCTATCCATCTATCCATCCATCTATCCATCTATCTATCTATCTATCTATCTATCTATCCATCTATTTATCTATTTATCTATCTATCTATCTATCCATCTATCCATCTATCTATCATCTATCCATCTATCTCATCTATCTATCTATCTATCTATCTATCTATCTATCATCTATTTATCTATCTATCCATTTATCTATCTATCTCTCTATCCATTTATCTATCTGTCTATCTATCTATCTATCTATCCATCTATCTATCATCTATCCATCTATCCATCTATCCATCCATCTATCTATCTATCTATCTATCTATCTATCTATCTATCCATCTATTTATCTATTTATCTATTTATCTATCTATCTATCTATCTATCTATCTATCTATCTATCTATCCATCTATTTATCTATTTATCTATTTATCTATCTATCCATCTATCCATCTATCCATCTATCTATCTATCTATCTATCTGACTCACTGACTGACTGACTGACTAAATTCCTGTACACACTGTGGGTCAAAGAAAAATTTTGTGCTTTGGATTTTTTAAATGGATTCTGTGATGTACAACCTCCCAAAAAGTTCCTAAAAAGTCAAACTCAGCCGGACTTCCGTCCGCGAGTCACCTTAGCAGTTTTTCCAAGGTGGCGAAGTGCAGGTTAAACAGATAAAAAGTTAAAAACAGCACAACAAACAGTCATCGTTACTGCAGCTAATTAGCAGGTTCCCCTGAAAAAAGGGCTTATATTGAATGAGACGAATGGCTGCCTGCGGGCCTGTTGTCGGGGGTGTGATGGATGGATGACACCGACTCCCTGCGGCAATGGCAGACACTGAGCCGAGCGGAGTGGCGGGGCGGGGGGGTTAGAGTCGTCCCGAGGACAGCAGGATGGTAAACAGGTCTGTAGGACGGCGATGGCCTCTGGTTCTGCTGCTGTAAGTCCCCGCTGAGTCGGATATATGGAGCACAGAGCGTCACCTCTGTGGATCCTCTCTGCCGCCCGGGAACGGCTATGATGCTTTTAAAGTTTGTGCCAGGGGGCTTAGGAAGTGTTTGAAGGTACAATGTGAAAGTTCTGAAACTGCAAAAAAAATACTGAGTATCAAGAGTTTCCAGAATAATATGTGTAGAGTTTCGCATAAAAAAACGTTGCTGAGATTTTGCTGACATGGACCAAACTAAAAAATCGTACACGTCAAATACGTTTTCCCCCAAAGATGTTCTGATCACGCTGATGTTTGTGTAAGTGTTAATCTTTCTGATCAGTTTGGTTTTTGTTAGTTATTTGATGCTATAAAAATAACATGATTGACAGCTGGGATTGGCTTGCGATTGGTCATTAGTGGTTATTACCGGTGGGCACGGTGGCCCAATGGTTAGCACTGTGGCCTCACAGCAAGAAGGTTCTGGGTTCAAGTCCGTGTGGAGTTTGTATGTTCTCCCCATGTTTGTGTGGGTGTTCTCTGGGTGCTCCGGTTTCCCCCACCAACAAAAAACATGTACTAGGTTCTCCAGTCAGTGCCCTTGATCAAGGCACTGGCTCAGATCTGGAGTTGGTCCCCGGGCGCTGTAGATGGCTGCCCACTGCTCCCTTGAGGGATGGGTTAAATGCAGAGAAGGAATTTTGATACATGTATGCGTAAAAGCAGCCGCACCAAGGTGTATTGTGATGCAATGACCCGCATCTTTTAGGATGACTTTACTGCCTTTCAGAAGCTCCGTTTTAAAGCTAGATAGAAGATAAAGAAGGTATCGGCATCACATGAAACTGGACGATCTAAGGAATCCGTTAGTACCAACCATGTCATGTTAGCATGTTGGGTAAGGTGGCTAAATAACGCTCCAAAGTTGGGCTAAATTGTGTAGAAGGAAAAATTTGCATAGCCATTTTTTCAAAGAATTTCAAGAAATCTGAATGAAAATAGGTTCTATGAGTACCCAAAAGTCCCCAATCTACAGACATGCCACTTTATGATAACCAAACAAAGTTTTTACTTGCCAACTATCATGTTTTTCCCAAATGATGTACAGATTCTAAGGACCAGCGCTACAAATGGTCAAAGACTCCACAGGGTACCTTGCAATGCCATTCATTCACATGCAGTGGAAAAGATGGTCACTGACATAACTTCCTGTTAGGCCTTCAAACTTATCGACATTTCAACATTAGTTACAAATGTGAAAAAGAACATAGACAGAAAGCTGATTCCTCCATGAATTTTGCTCGCCGTTGAACAGCTTCTCTCTGTGTCTCTGATCACTGCACCAACCCAATAAAAATCTAAGACAAAGTGTGTCTGTTTGTGGTTTTGGAGTCGTCTTCTATTGTTGGTTGGTATGGAGCGGGTTCATGTAAATGTTCCACATTTGCATATCAATTCAGCCAAAAACTCATTTACCTCCTCTGCCTCTCCTTTCAGTTGATTATGTAGCACTCTCACTTCAACCGACAGGCCTAATTTACTCTCTTTCACAGCCAATCGAGAGGGTATTTGTTTAGTTTTCAGAGACAGCCTCTTCACCGCTCTCCGCTGCATCAAAGTCTTCTGAATCCCGCCTGCTTCGGCAACGGCGTCGGCGGCTCAAATTACAACTCCATTCGGGAAAAACACAGCAAGTCTTGTTTCCCCCAACACCAGGGCCACCGAGGGCCCCTTTTTGAAGTGCAGCAGAGGAACGGCCTTTAAAAGTGATCGCTTTTATGCTAAAGGCCTCTAAACGACGTGATGGGCAAGCGGTGATCGCCTGCTCTGGTCTGGAGCTCGGGGCAAGGCATCAATAAACAATGAAGGGCTTCGGATGTGAGGGAAGAGAGTGGCTGGAGGAGCTCTTCATTAGCTGTCACAGCGGCAGCATCCACTTCCCTCTTTTATCTCAGATGAGTCACTCTCCGTCTCTTGGTGTTTCAATCCGACGGGTCGGCCGAGTTATCCTCCCCCCCTCTCTCTCTTCCTTTCATGTTTTAAATCCACACTCTTGTTCTCTCAACGTGTCACCTCCAGTCATTCTCTGGCTTTTTTTTCCCCAACCAACTCTCCCTCTCAATTAAACCTCCTCCCCTTCGTCGTCTTCTTCTTCTTCACCGAGCCCGGCACAAAATCAAATGAGCAAATAGTGTAGGAGAATTAAATCCAAATGTGTCTCGCATATTATCACGGACACATAAGAGCCGAGCGGTGATGACCTGCTGGAGCCAATTAAAAGGCAAAGAGTCGTCTCCCTTGATGTGCACTATCACTGATGTGCCATCTCACCTACGGGCTGTGTGATATTGGCATGGCCCAGCTCATATTTGTCATGTCAGAGGTAAGATGTGAGTCTGAGTGACCCAAGTACATTTCTTACAGTAATGTCCTCCTCGGGACAGCTTAAGAAGACTTGTTGTGCCAACTTCTCTCTATTTTCTGATAATGCAGCCTACATATAATCTATCTCAGTGGTTCTCAAACATTTTAGGCAAGGCAAGGCAGCTTTATTTGTAGAGCACATTTCAGCAACAGGGCAATTCAAAGTGCTTTACATGAACACAGATTAAAAAATTAAAAACAGATGAAATACGAGAAGAAAAGTTACAGTGCAGTATAAGAAATTAAACATTGAAGAGCAGGTAAAACGGTTAAATATATAAAAGCAGATAAAATAACTTTCCTGGACTCAGTGATCCAGTTTTTGGAAAGCCAAAGCTTTTTGACCAATATGACAGATATCTCCAGCTCCTCTCCACTATGGGTCCAGATGCGTCGCACGGCTTTGAGGTTTCATTCACCATATTTACAGAAGCTTTTCTTGAGTGTACTCTTATCTTCTTCTTTTTTTTACACCATGTACCACTTCAGAAAATATTAGGCTTTCTAAGTACTGCCCACGTTAAAATAGAGTAGTTAAGGTCTACCCTTTTTTTTTTAGCTACGGATAGTTCACCTAGGACACTTTATTTCTAAAAACAATATTTATTGTTGACAGCCACAGTCACGCTGTACGTCCTCCTTCCCGCTCCAAATGAATCCAAATTTGAGGTAACTCGGGTCGTATCGCATTACTGTTTTGCATCGTTTGCTGGAGGTCAGCCCTCTGTTCCCACAGTCCTATGTTCCCACAGCCCTCTGTTCCCACAGTCCTATGTTCCCACAGCCCTCTGTTCCCACAGCCCTCTGTTCCCACAGCCCTATGGTCCCACAGCCCTATGTTCCCACAGCCCTATGGTCCCACAGCCCTCTGTTCCCACAGCCCAATGTTCCCACAGCCCAGTGTTCCCACAACCCTATGTTCCCACAGCCCTCTGTTCCCACAGCCCTCTGTTCCCACAGCCCTATGGTCCCACAGCCCTATGTTCCTACAGCCCAATGGTCCCACAGCCCTCTGTTCCCACAGCCCAATGTTCCCACAACCCTATGTTCCCACAGCCCTCTGTTCCCACAGCCCTATGTTCCCACAGCCCTATGTTCCCACAGCACTATGGTCCCACAGCCCTATGGTCCCACAGCCCTCTGTTCCTACAGCCCTATGGTCCCACAGCCCAATGGTCCCACAGCCCTATGTTCCCACAGCCCTATGTTCCCACAGCCCAATGTTCCCACAGCCCTATGGTCCCACAGCCCTATGTTCCCACAGCCCAATGTTCCCACAGCCCTATGTTCCCACAGCCCTCTGTTCCCACAGCCCTCTGTTCCCACAGCCCTCTGTTCCCACAGCCCTATGTTCCCACAGCACTATGGTCCCACAGCACTATGTTCCCACAGCCCTCTGTTCCCACAGTCCTATGTTCCCACAGCCCTCTGTTCCCACAGCCCTCTGTTCCCACAGCCCTATGGTCCCACAGCCCTATGTTCCTACAGCCCAATGGTCCCACAGCCCTCTGTTCCCACAGCCCAATGTTCCCACAGCCCTATGTTCCCACAGCCCTATGTTCCCACAGCACTATGGTCCCACAGCCCTCTGTTTTGTTTTCAAAATTAGGTCCTACTTGTGTTCCTACATTTCCCTTCAATGTAAGCCCTATCCTCCCACAATTTCTTTAGGGTTAGGGGGATAAAATCTGATACAAATTTATGAAAAAGAAAATGTGGGAAAAAGATCTAAGAAATGTGAGAACATGGGGCTGTGGGCTGTGGGAACATAGGCACGCTCCCGTTTGCTGCAGTTGCTGTGGAGACTTCACCGCAACGACTAGCACTTGCGCTTGTCCACTTTAGTTTCAACAGGGCTGCTCGAAATATTCTCCTCCTCATCTGCACTTCTCTTCCTAAAGGGCTTTTTACACGGTCGCGTAATTCATTTTCAATGAGAGGTGAGCGGGCAGTTTGACAGGCGACGCGACAAGCGGCCGCAATCCCGTGAAACGCATTCATGCTCGTTACACGCACACGCACCGTGCAAATCAATGAACAAGACTGATTTTTGTTGTTTGTGAGTTCCCTAAAATATAAAACTGTTTTCAGGACGTAGACAGTGGGGCGTCTGCTTGTCAGAGCATCGGCACAACACTGGATTTATCGGGTAACGTCCGTAATTATGACTATGATAATTTAGCTAACTTTAGCTATCAACAATAACAGTCCGTGGTTAGGAAAGACCTGATGTCTGTCCCCTTCCTCTGTCTCTGTGTTGGCGTTCTAACCTCCGGTGGATTTCTGTGGACTATGGTTAACTGCTCCTCAGATCTCTGCAGGGTAAATCCAGACAGCTAGCTAGACTATCTGTCCAATCTGAGTTTTCTGTTGCACGACTAAAACTACTTCTGAACGTACACATGTTCCACCAAAACAAGTTCCTTCCAGAGGCTATTTAGCAGAGGCACCGTGGCTCCGTCCGGCACTTAGCACCGCCCAAGATGATTGTGATTGGTTTAAAGAAATGCCAATAAACCAGAGCACGTTTTTTTAGCCAGACCTTCCTCCGCAGCGCTGTGGAGGAAGGTCTGGCAAAGCGAGACTAGATGACACCAGACACACGTCAGGGCCCAGTTTGCACAGGTCCATTTAATATTGCTGATGTAAGTGAGCTAGTTTTATGAGCTAGTTTCAGTTTGTTTTCACAGTAATAGAATGGAAATAGAATTAATAAGAATGAAACTGGTGCACAAAGAAGAGATGCAGACAAACTGTAGAAAAACAACTAAAGAGGTCAGGAAATCCCCTCCATGACAGGAGAAGCAATCAGACATTCAGCAGCTCACATGATTAAATGATGAACGCTTGTACTTGTAGGTGTGCATGTTCAAAGCTATTTCATCACTTTACTTTTTAAAATGTTTGCTTCCCAGGGCATTCACACAGAAATAAAACCCCACCAGTGAAAAGAATAATAGATCAAAGTTGGTTTCCAGTCGTTCTCCCAACTGTATAATTCATGTACCTGCAACTTTTTAATCACCACCCTCATCTGTTATTAATGCCATGCCCATAAAAATCATGATCATTATCATTACTGTCGTTGTGTCAGAGCAGCCTTAACATTCACGACCAACTGCACGCCGCAGCCGCTGATGCCAATAAAGCAGCGAGACATCAGGACGGGGCGCTTGTATCTGTGAAGACATGGACATCTGGCTCGGTTTCAGAGCCCGTCCTCGGTAGCAGAGCCGGTGAGGGGAAAGCTCCCGTGACAATACATCAGTGGAAGATGCTCGGCAGCCATATGCTGCATTTAAAAGCTGCCTCTTTTCCCCACTTTGCATCACGATGGGGATGTTTAAAGAGGGCTGGCAGGGTACTTAAAGTGCTCATTAACAGAGGCACGTCCAATATGTTTGGGAAGGCCCTGCATTTCCACATCGGGACCTTAAATTACTACAACCCCCCTCCTTTTTCACCTCACCCTTCCTCCTCTTCCCAAACTGCTGACCGCAGACTCCCTCGCCAGTTTTTTCTCCTCTTTGACATTTCAAAGAGTTGTGTCACCAGCCGTTAACTGGCGGACGCTTTTATGACAACAGGGGGAAGAAGATGCCACATGTGCAGAAAAACGACAAGAGCCTATCCTCATTAGTGTTTGGACGAGTGCCAACATTAAATGAAAGGAGGAGGAGGAGTATGGCAGGGAGGGCAAAGCAATCAGATGGCACCTTTTTTCCTGATGGTGATGGATGGTGAGGGAGAGGCAGCATGCCAGTAACGCTCGTCCCCTCGGGGGTTTCCCCTCTGTGGCTGTGGATAAAAGTTTGACTGCACTTTAGAGATGCTGTACAATCACGTACGGGGAAAGATGTGTTTGGCGGTGACAGACGTTGACAAGTTGAGTGATGGTCCTTCAGGGCTGACAGCTGAGCACAGTCACGTTACCCAACTGCTGAGCTGCTTGCAGCGAGGCCTGAAGATGATGATACCAGTTGATCCGTCCAGAGCAAGACAACCTCCACACGCCACAACTTTCTGACCAGACTGTCATGAAGTATAGCATGGGTATTTGTGTTCCCCAGAAGATGATTCCTAGCATATTCTGGGACTCTTTGACCCTTCCTCTAGCGCCACAGGGGGATCAAATCTGATACCAATTAATGAGAAAGGAAATGTGGGATCATAGGGCCTAATTTTGGAAAAAAATCTTAGAAATGTGGAAACTGTGGGAACATATGGCCTAATTTTGAAAAAGAAATCTTAGATATGTGGGAACATATTGCTGTGGGAACGTAGGCACGCTCCATCCAGTCAGATCATTGATAGGAAACCACAGGATTTATCTGCACCACCACATCCGCCAACCAGTTTTCCTTCAGCAAGGCTTAAAATACATTTAGAAAATCTAGCCCCAAAATAAAGTACAATGCGAGCTGATCACGTACAATACATCCATCCGGTATTGCTATTGAGAGGCGAAGTCTCTCCCCTTCCAGTGGACCCCATGGGAACTATATGTAGGCCTACAGCAGTGAACAGGGAGTGACAAATAGTTTTTTGAGCCTTTATTATGAGCAATGGATTACACACGTTTGTTAATTTAAAGATATTTTTGCAAGTGAAGAAAGTTACAGTTTGTCGTATGTTTGTCGCACTACCACTTAGTTTTGTGTGATACTGCTCAGTGAACTACATCGCTCGCAAAATATACGTCACCTTGCTCGCTAGCTAGCCTAGCTATGTTCCACAACACATTTACCGTTATCTTACCTGATGTGTTTTATCGTTTTAACGTTACATTCCGGTACAAAACACACAGACATCGTAGCTTTAGCGAGACGTCACTTAGAGAATTTGGGGGTGAATAATCTTTCTAACGACTCATTTTTACAGTCTTATACTTCAACAGTTTTAAGACAAACTGTGACTTTCTTGACTTGCAAAATTATCTTTAGAATTGACGAACAATGTGTAATCCATGGCTCAAACATTCAAAACTTTAAATATAAATATATATACCGTCTATGTCTGTTAAACCTCTTGCACATTCAGCTTTAGATCTGGCTGAGATTCATCACATTGCGAGCCAGACCACCTCCAGATCCACTAGCATTCTGAAACTTAATGCATGTATCTATTAACATGCATTGTTCCTTATCCAGATATGATATCCAGATACAGATCACATGTTAAAACCAGTGAAATGGGGTCATTGTCTGAAGTTAGATACAGCTTTATCTGTCCAAAGAAAATGCATGAATGGATGCTCACCTGAGAAGAAGCTAGTAGGGCAATCTTCAGGGCCTTCCTTTTGAAGTGCTTCAACTGTTCAACCTTTTGACCACGACATTAGCAGAGGAAGTGAACTCTGACAGACGCACTTTTAACACTGTATCCACTGGATCTCCCAAAAATCCCAACACATTTGGCTCAAGATACCAGTGGCAGTGTCAACCAGAGTTCAGCTCATCACTTTATTGCTATTGCCTTTTGTAGTGAAAAGGATTTGAGCACTGCGGTTCAATACGCTGGTGCAAAACTGCAATTTCTCATGAAAAATGAATTCCCAGCACTCCACTGAAGTCTTTTCAGTCTCCATTCGACTTTGCCCATCTGTTCTGTGGGAAATAGTCTGCCCCGATGCTTTCTGGACCAAAACACTTTGCTCGCCCATCGACTTGGCCTCTTCTCTTTTCTCCTCCAATTCTATAACCTCCTTTCACTCTCCCCTCTCTCTCCTTCCCATCCTCTCCATCCCATCAATTGGAAATCTCTCAGCATCACACCTTAGACACCCAATCCCGGGCAGACAACTCCACCGAGTATTAAACAAACATAAGAAGAGAATGGAGTGGCTGCTGGAGAGGTAGATGGTCGGGCTGATAGGATTGCCAGACAGAAGGAGCAGAGACTCACAAGTGCTCTGAATTGTAGGTCTGGAACTGCCAGAGAGAGAGAGAGGGAAAAAAAGACCTCAACGTGATGACACTGAAGCATTAAGACATCTTGGAGTGTGAACACAATAATGGCTGCAGAAATAGAAAACAAAAAAGTAAGAGTGGAGGGAGGGGGGAGAGAAGGAAGGACAGCACAGCTCCTCTGATCCGTTTAAGTTGAAATTGGAATGACTAAATCATGAAAAGAATTAACTGAAAACATTCCCCCGTCTGTTGCCGGATGATGAAAATGTTTCAGTGGCTTGACATCATCGTTGTTAAGCCGGTGTCGGTCCCCCGCGGTTCGGAGGGTTTACCTTCAGACGGGCTCGGCTGGACGATCGACACGGGAGAATGTTTCTGCCGAGGCCCAAGATATCAAAGGCGGGCCGGGTGTAAATAATGGAGATTTAAAAAGTCGGAAAATGTTCTCTGCCTGCGCTCGCTGCATACTGCTTCTTCATTACACGAGCTGAATTTATTTTTCTGATGGCCTTGTTTCTGTTGATGAAACTGTTCTCACAAGAGGGCGAACTGAGGCAGACGTGCTGCTTTTAACCGCGTGCTGCTAACCTTCCACCCAGGGAATTTCTGACAGGCACCGCTGAATTTATTTTATTCTGCATTTGAGCAAAAGGCTTTAACCCTTGTGTTGTCTTTGGGTCAAATTTGACCCGTTGTCTAAATGTCTATATCAGAAATATGGGTTTCTTTGTAACTACCTAATTTTGATTACCCAAAAATAACACAGATCACACCAACGCGCTTCGCAAGTACAACAAAAATCTATACTTTCATTGAATTTTGTGTTTTATTACATTTTTTAGCATTTGAAAAAAAAGAAATTCGAAACAGTATCTCGACTGAACGTTGACATCCACCATTCTTTGATTATCCTTCTTTTAAAGCACAATTCCGGCGCAAAACGAACCTAGGGGTTAATAACAGATGTGTACCCACTCATTCGATTTCATGCTAATCGAATGAGCTTGAAAGAAGCTACAAACACGGACCGCTGATTAGCTTACAACGCTAGTATTCGGGGCACAGGGAAAGGGCTTATTATACCACTAAAAAGGCTCAAACTATCACCACACTTCAACAGTAGCATAATGAGGGTCCCTAAATGTAAACCGAAGCATTGAGAACTTTGTAAGTGTACAGACAGTTTATTAAAAAGATAGATTAAAAAGACGCGTTCTCGCGTACAGGCAGCTGTCGTCTTTGGAGCTACTGTCTTTATAAACTATAATTTGTACACTTACAAAGTTCTCAGTGCTTCGGTTAACATTTAGGGACCCTCATTATGCTACCGTTGAAGTGTGGTGATATTTTGAGCCTTTTTAGTGGTATAAATAGCGATTTGTTTTTACGTTCCCTGTGCCCCAAATACTAGCGTTCTAAGCTAATCGGCGGTCCGCGCTAGCGTCTTTCAAGCTAAAAACACATTCGATTAGCATGAAAACATGTCCCAGAGAGCGACAGAGTGGGTACACATCTGTTATTAACCCCTAGGTTCGTTTTGCGCCGGAATTGTCCTTTAATATTAGTCTAAGAAATTCATAATTTTTGCTTTTTAACTCAAGAATTAGATATAATTTCCTATAAATGAGGTTTATTGACCATGAATTCTAAAAATAAGTGTAAATCTAGTAATGAGTTGGTGTTAGTGGTGTTTATACATGGTAGTGAAAAGAAGCGTTCAATGTCAAAAAAGTGCCAAAAACATTAAAAAAAAGCACCAAAAGAGACAAAAACGTTAGAAAAAGGGATTTTCAGTTTTGACCCGAGAGGACGATGCACGGTCGAATGGAAGACAACACAGGTTAAAATGCAGCAAAACTGAGTTTTCAGTGAGCCGATTTGTTTTCCCTCTGTCCTCACACTTCTCAGTTCACATATCTCTTCTTCGCAACACAGCAGTCAGGCTAACTGGACACAAAACACGAGATGTTAGTCTTGTTTTTAGCCTCGTTTTTATTTTTAGATTGGATTTTTAATGTTTTATTCATTACTAGTCATATAAGGACCCAGTATTCATGTGTCTGATGCTTTGTCTCTTTCTGTTTTTCAAAATGTGACATCAGACTGGACAAAAGAAAGCTGTTGATGCTTCCAGCGTCTGGGTTTTATATCACTGGTTCATTGTGTAGGTACAATCACAGTCCCTGTGAAGTCTGAAAGCAGACATTTACATGAAGGCAGTACAGTTAACAAGCTCAGTAGATTTCCCAAATCAAAAGCATCATTATAGTTTATGCAGTTTAGATTAGATGTTGTCTTCAGCAAAAAGGTCGGCTGTGTTTAAATCCTCCTCCATGTTTTTATTTTTTTTATTTTTTTTACTTCATGGATATATAAGTTTCGTCCACCGGTTACCTAACAGAACCTTGTAGCATCAGTACTTTTGCTATAGGTACCTGCATTTGAGCACTAATATAGAACGGCGGATTGAACAGTTGTCTTGAACTAAGTTTAGAGGTGTTAAACATATGTCAAAGATGCCTTCCAACTCCAAAGTTCCCTCACCCACACAAGTATATCATGGCAATATGAAAGTTATAGTCACAGTCCAATTTAAAGTGGCTATATATAACTTTCAGTTTGTGCTTATTTCAGTGGGGTCAGCCCTATGTTCCCACAGCCCTTTGGTCCCACAGCCCAATGGTCCCACAGCCCAATGTTCCCACAGCCCTATGTTCCCACAGCCCTATGTTCCCACAGCCCTATGTTCCCACAGCCCTATGTTCCCACAACCCAATGGTCCCACAGCCCTATGTTCCCACAGCCCTATGGTCCCACAGCCCTATGTTCCCACAGCCCAATGGTCCCACAGCCCAATGGTCCCACAGCCCTATGTTCCCACAGCCCAATGGTCCCACAGCCCTATGTTCCCACAGTCCTATGTTCCCACAGCCCTATGTTCCCACAGTCCTATGTTCCCACAGCCCTATGTTCCCACAGTCCTATGTTCCCACAGCCCTATGTTCCCACAGCCCTATGTTCCCACAGCCCTATGGTCCCACAGCCCAATTGTCCCACAGCCCTATGGTCCCACAGCCCTATGTTCCCACATTTCTAGGACATTTTCAAAATTAGGTCTTGTGTTCCTACAATTCCCTTTAAGGGTTAGGTGTGGGTTAAAACGCAATGCCCGGGATGGCAGCATTAGGGTTAGGGTTAGGGTGGGTTAGAGCAGTGTTTCTCAAATGGGGGTACATGTACCCCTAGGGGTACTTTGGAGGACTGCAGGGGGTACGTGAGATATTTAACAAAATGTTTAACAGTTACAAGGCTGTTGTCCAGAACATTGTTCCTCGCCTTATTTGGACCTATTCTATCCTTCCTTCCCTCTACTGTCTTTCCACTTTTTACAAGTTTCTCTCTTTTTCCTTCTTATGTCACTGTTTTTGAAGTTTTTTATACTATACATATCTACCACCTTTTTCCACAGTTTTTGTCTCCTTTTCTCATCAGCATTTGAATGTTTTTTTCAGTTATAAAGGCTGTAGTTTAATAAATCTGTCGCTGATAGTGCTGTATTGTTTCTGTTTATAGAGACTTTTTTTTCTACCAAAAATGATTAGCGCCAATGTTTCTCCGCCTGATTGGGTCATGACGTCTCGTTCTCTGAGACTAAACTACAAACGTTACAATGGCCACAACCACCAACGGGCGGAGTCTCCACGCTGCCTCCTGGTTATGTCCAGTATACCAGAATGTTGATGAGATATGAGGTTTGGGTGTGTTAGTTTAAACAGAGATTAGTTCTTCTACTGGAGATAAAAACACTTGTGTGCACAAACTTCACTTTTGGCTCAAAACTCAAACGCTTAAAAACCAAAACGTAGCGATGTAAATGTAGCTTTGAAAATCCAGACGTTTCCAAGCATCTGATGGACTGATGCAGCCATGATTGCATGAACTTTGTCTCTTTAACTCAGTATAAACATCACAAAACATCATACACATACGACAATAAACTCAAATTCCTCATGAATTAACTTTAGTGGTGTTGTGTTTCTATCCCTGTTTTAAATGAAACGCATCTGAGCCCTGTGTAGGAAGCTGTAGCTCTCCCTGTATTGTAGAGCTCCACTGAGGCTGACTGGGAGAAATGACAGTGAGAGCCTGCTGAGAGATTTTCCGGACGTATGGGTCCATTTTCTGGTTCAGATCAGGTTAGCGCTGTTGTAAAATTGAGTTTATTTGGGTGTAAAAACTCCAAACATGAGCGAGTGAAGGCAGCACATCCCTCTGCTTGTATATTGAGCGTCCTGTCTTCTACTGGAGCGTCTGTGGTTTCTTTTGGATTTCGCTCGTGTTCAGAGATATTGATTAAAAATGTCTTTAAGGTTTTCTGTGTTAATTCATTCACACATTCACTCCGGGTTCGCATGGGGCCACATTTTGGTTCTCATTGTATTTTGCTGTGTATACTGCTCTAAATACTGTCTAAGTGCAATCTGAGGCAGGCCGGTAAATGTTGTATGAGTTAAACTTCTCTGTAGTTCCCATCTCGACTCTGGCTAATATGCATTTGTGCAGAGCTGTCAGAGTCGGGGCACTTAGCTCTCAGTCAGCCTCCTGTAACATGGTGGTGTATCTCTCTCTCCTTTAGATATGGCAAATAATGAAAAGGGGTAGCCGGCGGTCTTTCAAAGAGCACTTCAGAACATTTTCTCTTACAAAATGGCTCTCTCTAACTCTTCGCTGAATACAATTGCTTCTGGTCGTACAATGAAAATGTTCCTCCAGCGGCGGCGGTGACCTCACTCGTCTCACATCCACGTTCCAAAGTCGTAGCTCATCACCAGGAGAGAGATAGAGGAGACCAGAAACTTCTTCACTGCAAAAGTGCACACTGCAAAAATGAAGCAGACATGTAGGCTTAAGGCCAATGTATGCTTCTACGTTAAATCGATGCAGTGGGTAGGTACGTGGAGATACCGACCCTACACCGGACCCTGATGTGCAACTCGTAAAAAATGTAACTGCATGTCAGGGCAACGCACGTGGCTTGGCAGCGTTGCATTTCCCCCCTACTCATTTCCTAGTTCTCCTTCTCCATAAACAACATGAAATCAAGGAGAGTGTTAACTTTTCCTGCTACAGCTTTCCCACCGTGGTCAGAAAGAACAGGGGAGACACTTGGTTTCTCTCACTATGACTCTAGAGTCACTACTCACTCCGAAAGCTAATCAACATCACTCTCTCACTCGCTCTACCACACACTATACACACACACACACACACACACACACACACACACACAAACATAGTGCGTGGCACTATCTTTGTGGGGACCCGTCATTGACATAATGCATTCCCTAGCCCCTTACCCTAACCTTAACCATCCCAACTAAATGCCTAACCTTAACCCTTACCCTCACCCTAACCAGAACCTCATTCTAACCCTAATCCTAAAACCAAGTCTTAACCCTCAAACAGACCTTTAACCTTGTGGGGTCCAGCATTTTGGCCCCACAAAGCTGTCGGGATCCCACAAGTATACTGTATGTTTTTGGACCCCACGAATATAGTTAAACAATAACACACACAAGACACACACACACACACACACACACACAGGTTGCAATCAATATTGCTATTCTCTTAAAGACATCGGCACACACGCCAACGGACAAGTATACAGTCAGGTCCATAAATATTGGGACATCGACACAATTCTAATCTTTTTGGCTCTATACACCACCACAATGGAGTTGAAATGAAACGGACAATATGTGCTTTAACTGCAGACTTTCAGCTTTAATTTGAGGGTATTTACATCCAAATCAGGTGTAGGAACGGTGTAGGAATTACAACAGTTTGTATATGTGCCTCCCACTTTTTAAGGGACCAAAAGTAATGGGACAGATTAACAATCATAAATCAAACTTTCACTTTTTAATACTTGGTTGCAAATCCTTTGCAATCAATTACAGCCTGAAGTCTGGAACGCATAGACATCACCAGACGCTGGGTTTCATCCCTGGTGATGCTCTGCCAGGCCTCTACTGCAACTGTCTTCAGTTCCTGCTTGTTCTTGGGGCATTTTCCCTTCAGTTTTGTCTTCAGCAAGTGAAATGCATACTCAATCGGATTCAGGTCAGGTGATTGACTTGGCCATTGCATAACACATTACATTCCACTTCTTTCCCTTAAAAAACTCTTTGGTTGCTTTCGCAGTATGCTTCAGGTCATTGTGCATCTGCACTATGAAGCGCCGTCCAATGAGTTCTGAAGCATTTGGCTGAATATGAGCAGATAATATTGCCCGAAACACTTCAGAATTCATCCTGCTGCTTTTGTCAGCAGTCACATCATCAATAAATACAAGAGAACCAGTTCCATTGGCAGCCATACATGCCCACGCCATGACACTACCACCACCATACTTCACTGATGAGGTGGTATGCTTTGGATCATGAGCAGTTCCTTTCCTTCTCCATACTCTTCTCTTCCCATCACTCTGGTACAAGTTGATCTTTGTCTCATCTGTCCATAGGATGTTGTTCCAGAAATGTGAAGGCTTTTTTAGATGTTGTTTGGCAAACTCTAATCTGGCCTTCCTGTTTTTGAGGCTCACCAATGGTTTACATCTTGTAGTGAACCCTCTGTATTCACTCTGGTGACGTCTTCTCTTGATTGTTGACTTTGACACACATACACCTACCTTGTGGAGAGTGTTCTTGATCTGGCCAACTGTTGTGAAGGGTGTTTTCTTCACCAGGGAAAGTATTCTTCGGTCATCCACCAAAGTTGTTTTCCGTGGTCTTCCGGGTCTTCCGGGTCTTCCGGGTCTTTTGGTGTTGCTGAGCTCACCGGTGCGTTCTTTCTTTTTAAGAATGTTTTCTTAAATTTGTTTTCTTGATTTGGCCACACCTAATG
This sequence comes from Sander vitreus, assembly GCF_031162955.1. Classification (NCBI taxonomy): domain Eukaryota; kingdom Metazoa; phylum Chordata; class Actinopteri; order Perciformes; family Percidae; genus Sander; species Sander vitreus. The sequence continues at coordinate 2,364,729 of NC_135864.1, forward strand.
TTTTTGCTATCTCTCTGATGGGTTTGTTAAGATTTTTCAGCCTAATGATGGCTTGCTTAACTGATAGTGACAGCTCTTTGGATCTCATATTGAGAGTTGACAGCAACAGATTCCAAATGCAAATAGCACACTTGAAATAAACTCTGGACCTTTTATCTGCTCCTTGTAAATGGGATAATGAGGGAATAACACACACCTTGCCATGGAACAGCTGAGCGGCCAATTGTCCCATTACTTTTGGTCCCTTAGAAAGTGGGAGGCACATATACAAACTGTTGTAATTCCTACACCGTTCACCTGATTTGGATGTAAATACCCTCAAATTAAAGCTGAAAGTCTGCAGTTAAAGCACATCTTGTTCGTTTCATTTCAACTCCATTGTGGTGGTGTATAGAGCCAAAAAGATTAGAATTGTGTCGATGTCCCAATATTTATGGACCTGACTGTACATTTCAGGCCACTTACGTAGGCTACGGCGAAAGCTCTGCGCGGACCTTCCGCACAACCATAAATCTGACTAAAGTATTAGCATTTGTTTCTTGATTAAACATACTAATGCTTTACCTTGCACGGCAACTGAATTTTTGCGATATGACATATCAAAAAAGAATTTATTGTACATATGCATAATATGAACTGTACAGAGTCCTCTAAACAGCTGAATAGTTTTAGGAAGAGAGAGAGAGAGAGCGGTGACTGAAGTTATTAGAAGTCTTCCTGAAAGAATTTGTGCTGAGCTTCATCTGTTTAATTTACATGTAAAGTGATATGATCATTATGTGGTCACACACGGCAGACGTTTGAAATAAATTACCACACAAAGTAAGTCATTTTGAAAAATTAATACAATTTAAAAGATCTAAAATCCGGATGATTGTGTTGAAAACCGGTGAAACAATCTCAGTCGATTGGCCAATTTCTTGAGAAAATAAGACATTCCTAACAGAATAAATGACTTGTTTAAGATGGAGATTTTTTTGGAGTGTGCCATCAGCTGTCAGCTCCTCCATCTTTCTATCAGAGGCTCAAATCACACAAGAGGGGACACACTGCTGTTTAATTTCACCCTGCGATCAATCTCCAATCAACAGCACTATATAGGTAATCACCACAATCTTCAGAAAGGAGAAGAAAGCCAATTTTCGCGGCCTATATATCAGTGTGCGGGATCCCCCTCATTGATTGGTGTGTGAATGCGGGCCTGAAGCAGCGCAGCGAGCCGAGGCGAAGCCAGACTGTTTGTTTATGAGGATCAGGTATTTTCTGCAGCAGATGGCAACCAGAGAGGCTCAAATATAACATCAGGCCGAGTGCTCGGCGCCGCCGTGTCCCGTATATCATAATCCAGGGGTGTCAAACTCACTTACATTAAGGGCCATACTGGAAAATGAGAATCACATCAAGGGCCAGACATGTAGAGATTATTGAAATGGTTTCATTTAAAGGGGAACTATACAGTTTTTTAGCTTAATTTACCTTAACTGAACAGCTTTGGAGTCATTGGAATGGTTATATGACTTTTTTCGGGTTGAATGGGGGTCGTCTCGCTTCCCCCTAGCGCCTGTGAGCGGAAAAACCACCCTCGCAACTCAGTGTCAGGAAGTATGGCGTGATATCACGTCTTGTGATGTAATACATTGCTTCACGGCAATTCAGGAACCGGCTAACAAGGTAGCGATGGAGTTTTTCACGTTATCGTCATGGCTGAGCCGGCAAAAAAGAAGCAGAAAGCTAGGAAAGCATTGTCGGAGGAACAGAGAAAGAGGAAACGGCAGACTGACCGAGAGAGGAGTCAGACACGAGTAAACATAGGAGCTGTAGGGGGGGCTCTATAGAGAAACCTGCCAGCAAAAAGAGAGAAAACAGCAAAGAAATGGCCAAAACTGCATAGCGCCCCTTTAAGAGAAAAAGTCAAATATCTGACTGTATTATTGTATGTCTTAAGTCTTCTGACTTATAGTTTGGTCCACATAAAGCCTGAAAAAAGTCAGAAATAAGTTCCTTAGGGCTCCTGCACACTGCCTCTGTGGTGGGAGCGTGTCAGCTGCGTGGCGTGTCCCTTTTTATTTCGGCTCCCATGTTAATAAGTTAGTTTGCACACTGCCTGCGTGACACGCATGTCTCAGGGTTAGAAAACACCGTCAATACTGCCGACGTTGTCTTTGCTGTAATCAAATCAGTATATATTTATGTTTAACATGAAGTATACTACTGTTTGAGTGCTGTACATTTCCACATCTCTCTCCACTATTTCTCTCTGAAATGTAGCGGAGTAGAAGTAGAAAGTGGCACGAAAAGAAAAGACTCAAGTAAAGTACAAGTACCTAAAATTATACTTAAGGACAGTACTTGAGTAAATGTACTTAATAACATTCCACCACTGGTTTTCTGACAGTGTACAAATGTCTAATTATAAGTAGAACTCTGACATTTTGTTAAATGCCGTTGTTTGTTGTCCTCCCCAAAGTCCGATGAGAAGATCAATACCCATTTCATCTCTGTGTACCGAACAGAGACGGACTTAGTGTCCTGTCACTTCTGTTAGCGTCGGCAAAGTTCAATCGTAAGTTGTTTAAGAATGCAGTCAATTTGTTTGTCTCTATTTCAGCCATTTAGCTCATTCATGTGGCGGCGACTCATTGCTAATATCCAATGTCTTGTGTCAGAGCAGGAAGATTAGAGACGAAACTAATCAATAGATGAAACTCAGGAGTAAGAAGTCAAATGTGTTAAAACCTGCTTATTAGGAGAAGTGTTCTATCACTTGATAGTTGTGTGTATTTCTTTTTCCATTGGGTGAATGGAGTCAGCCATATGTTCCCACAGTCCAATGGTCCCACAGCGCTATGTTCCCACAGCCCAATGGTCCCACAGCCCTATGTTCCCACAGTCCAATGGTCCCACAGCCCTATGTTCCCACAGTCCAATGGTCCCACAGCCCTATGTTCCCACAGTCCAATGGTCCCACAGCCCTATGTTCCCACAGTCCAATGGTCCCACAGTCCAATGGTCCCACAGCGCTATGTTCCCACAGCCCAATGGTCTGTGGATAATAGGTTGGGTGTAATTGGCTACCAAATTGGGAGAAAGGGGGATACAATCCAGTTCCAATTTATGAAAAAGGAACTGTGGGAACACAGGGCCTAATTTTGAAAAAAACCAAAACTGAAATGTAGGAACATAGGGCTGTGGGAACATAGGGCTGTGGGACCATAGGGCTGTGGGAACATAGGGCTGTGGGAACATAGGGCTGTGGGAACATAGGACTGTGGGAACATAGGGCTGTGGGACCATAGGGCTGTGGGAACATAGGACTGTGGGAACATTGGGCTGTGGGAACATAGGGATGTGGGAACATAGGGCTGTGGGAACATTGGGCTGTGGGAACATAGGCACGCTCCCGGGTGAATTTGTCTCTTCTGATCCACATAGATGGACATATTACACTCTACAACTGTCAGACTCACAACAGTTTTAAAAAAAAAACAGTTGATGCAGCAGAACCAGAGATATCGTCTTTTTCATCCCACACATTCTATTTCTTTTTAAATCCAACCTTGAAAAGAAAGCAGGATTACTAAGTGATGTGATCTGTCTGTCTATCGATGGCTCTGACGGTGCCGCGTGACACACACACACACACACACACACACACACACACACACACACACACACACACCTAACAGCGCTGTCTGTTCTGAAACAACACCTAAACAATAGTCACATCATGTATCTCGGCTATTTTTCTACATGAAGCTTAAACAGAAAGATGGGAAAAAAATACAAATGACAACTCGTTCCTGCTCTTTTGTGGCTGTGTGGGAAAAAATGGAAGCCAATGTCGCAAATGAGAAGAAAAAAAGAAAAGAAAAGAAAAAGTGACTATGTAAATTCTTAGTCGTCGACACACTAATACGGAGGAAAAAGAAAAAAACCCAGAGAGGAAAAATGTGCACGTGTTCGACCCCAAACAACTTGCCAGGCAGAATGTAGATGACAATACCTGGTGTTTACATATAAATGAGATAAAACAGAATAAATTACTTTTCTCCTGGAAGCTCGCAGCTCCATGAACACGAGGCTCGTACTCTGCCTGTCTCTCGGAGTCTGACTCATTAACCCATCTGAAGCAGAAAGCATCAAATCAACCAGCGAGCTCCCTTTTTGAAACGCTTCCCAAACACACAACAGCATACACACATAGTAATCTCCCCTCCATGAATTAGAGATGGGCTTATGAACTAATAATGTGAACAGTGACAGCCGAGCCTCGCGGATGGTGTTTCTGTTTGTTAATGAGGGGGTTGAATCAGGACTGGGCTGTGTACTACGTCGTCAACACTGGGCTCTCATCGCTCTGGTCAACACAAAGTCTGCAGGAAGAATCGTGTTGGAGGCCCAAAAAAAAAGAAATAACAAAAAACTGTTATGAACTGTTAGAAATTAGTATTACAATGAAGTGTCTTGAGTTCCAGTTTTTAAGATTGTGGTCGGCTTCAGCACCATGAACCATTCGTACATAAAGCTTCAAAAAATGTGGCCGGTTAGCTCAGTTGGTAGAGCGGGCGCACATGTGCAGAGGAGTTTTATTCCTCGACGCAGACGGTCCAAGGATCGAATCTGACCTGTGATGGTTTTCATACATGTCTCCCCCCCCCCCTCTTTCGTATCTCAGCTTTCCTATCCAATAAAGGCAGAAATGCTCCAAAACAGCTAGCTAGACTATCTGAGTTTTCTGTTGCATGACTAAAACAACCTTTGAACGTACACATGTTCCGCCAAAACGAGTACCTTCCCGAGGCTATTTTGCAGAGGCACCGTGGCTCCCTCCGGCGTTTAGCGCCACCCAAAGACGATTGTGATTGGTTCAAAGAAATGCCAATAAACCAGAGCATGTTTTTCTCCCATCCCAGAATGCTGTGTGGACTAGCCAGACCTAGGGAGGAGGTTGGGGGGGTGTTTGGCTCCTAAAACACAGGGCTTTCAAGCCGGGGAGTTCATGTCCCGGAAGAAATTAAAGGTGCAGTAGGTAAGCCTTATAAAACTCCCTTTCTGTCATATCTGCTGAAACTGACCCTATGTTCCAGTAGAACTACAGGAAGCTAGGTCATTAAAAAATAAATCCAGCTCCTCTGGCTCCACCTACAGCCTGGAGTGAGATTTGCAAAAAATCCACAGCTCCCTGTTCAGATGCACCAATCAGGGCCAGGGGGGGTGTCTAACTGTTCAGATGCACCAATCAAGGCCAGGGGGTGTCTAACTGCGTGTCAATCACTGCTCATGCACAGGCATTTGTTCTCCCTTGTGGGGAGGGGCTTAGGAGACCGTTTTGGGCTTTAGCGGAAAGGTGGGGAAGGGACTGAGAAGTTGTCGATGTTCAAATTTTTTGGCTAAGTCCTGGATCTTCATAATCTTATCTACGGCACCTTTAAAAGGAAAAACACAAGACTTTGACCCAGGACACGGGTGTTCATGTCCTGGGAGTACTACATATGGGGGCCAGTTCTATAATCCGAACCACCATATTTTTTCTAACTAAACTGGTCGTTTTGGTGTCTAAACCTAACTGTAATGACAGCTGAAAGCGACGTCACCTCACGGTGCTCAGTACCCGGCTCACAGTCACCTTTTCTCGGCTAAACTTAACTGTCAAGTGACCGGTCAGTGGTCGTAGTATTTACTACGATATCATACAAACCTGTCCATGAGAATGCGTTGTCAGATGCCATTTATGGATAATCCAAATAGGGAAGGTGCCATGTCATTTCTCCGACGCTCCGTTGTTCCGACCTCTCAATAACCTGAAAAAATTCCTTTTTGGTCCTACAGCCCACTAGTCTGACGTCCACCAGCGATATTACGAATCCCACTATGGCAACACCAAGACCCGTCCCTTCAATAGCATTTATTGGCCAGGCGTCCATGCTACGGAAGGTAACGTAACCCCTATTTGTTCAGGTCCTATCCCCTGACCAATCGGCTATCCTAACCTTAACCACTCAAGGTCAAATGCCTAACCCCCAACCAATCGAGCTGCTTCGTAGGGTGGGACTTGGCGTGGCCATAGTGGGGGACGTCGGACTAGTGGGCTGTAGGACCAAAGGGAATTTTTTGGGTTATTGAGAGGTCGGAGAAATGGGCAGTCCCCACCTGTGAACACGTCCAAGTACAGAAGCTATAAAGAGCTAATAGAAAAGGTGATTTTTTTTTAAAACAATTGCTGCTCACCTGGAGCTAGAAAGTAGGAGTGGCGTCTTGTGTTGTTGTGCATGTCGTCCATGTGCTTATTTGTAATCAGATGCAGATTTCAGATGACATTAGATTGTTTCAAGCAGTGGTCCCTAAGTAAGAATTCCAGAAGAGTGTGCAGTCTCGGTAGACTATCAAAAGGTGCTATTGACTCAACTCAGGGTCCGATGTTTCCTTTTTTCCTTTCCTTTTACTATTTTCCAAAGACGCGCTGATGGCTGTAGTTCACCTGTTGTCTGTGTGACTGACTGCAGCCGTCCTCCTTCAGCATCACTTATCAGTGATGTGTTTTCATCCCAGAGGACTCTCAACGGTCAGATGCTTTTTGTTTGTCACATTATTTTCTCTCGGTAAGCCTCGGGCGCCTGCTGCGCCGTGAAAAGCCCAGTGGGCGGCAGCTGTTGTGGAGATACCAGCCAACAGCAACAATCCTTCATCTGAGTGAAGAATTTCCTTTTCTCATCAAAACGTAAATACGACATAGAATGTATTCAGTTTGAGCTGAAACAAGAAGTGAAAAGGTCCTTCTGTGTTTGTCGAGGTATGTCTCCATTACCCATAGAAACAGGGATGTTAATGTTTGATATGCGACTCGTGAATGAACTCTGTCTTGTTTCATTATAGACGAGTCAAACGGAAATGTTTTCCATCCTCCAGAGGAAGGATTCAGTGATGTTTAAAGGTGCAGTATGAGTTCCTGCATGGTTTCAGCGCGATTTCATTTTTGTCTCAAATGGTAGGCGTCTCTCCTTGATCCTCTAGCTGCCTGCCCCCTGAACACACTGTGAAAAAGCCCGGTCTCAGGAGACAACACGGGGGTCGTAAACGTCAAGCAAACACTACGGACACAGTGTATTCAGGGGGCGGGCAGCTAGAGGATCAAGGAGCGATGCCTATGATTTGAGACAAAAATGAAATTATGCTGAAACCATGCAGGAACTCATCTCATCTTTTAACAGGCAGCATTTTTGAGGCAAATATTGTTTGTTGATTTTGGGTGAGCTATTGAATGTGTAGGAAGGTATTTTTCATATAAAATGTATGTAATGATTCATTCATACGCCCTTGAACTCAATCGATGAACCAGCATTGAACAGTGCGGAAGGTTTAATTGCATTCAGTGTGCGCTGGCCTTCGACACATTGTCGATCATTTATGCGTGTAGAGCACGGCCATATTTAATTTTTCATCTTTCCTTGTTATCGTGTGATATTTTATAGATTAATTTAAAGGAAAGTTGATTGTATTATTGTAAATATATTGTAAGTGATGAGCGTGGTGTGCTGTCATCACGGTGGGCGTACATTCTTTCAGTGAGACTTCAAGAACTTCATCACATCTCTCCTCAACTGATCAGCTGTTTCGAGGCACTCCGTTTTCAGTTAAACCAATCAGAATCGGCCATGTATTTCACAAGCCAATCACAGCATGACATCTCTGCTTTAAATCTGTTTCTCTCCTCCGCGGCTGTCAGTTGTCATTTCAGGCAGAGAGTGCTACCCTCCTCCTCCTCCTCCTCCCCTTCCACCTCCAGGCATCTTCACCCACGGCACCCTGGGTCTTCTTCCGGCTGACCGCTCCCATCGACTCCTTCGATCCGGTCTTCGTGCTCCTTCACCACCAGAGTCTAGACTCCATTGGAGGATATGTCTGGGTTTCTCTACCCCTTTAAAACATATATTTTATACGATGGAGTCTAATCTCCAAAGACTTTGTACATTTCATATTTCGCATATGTAGCATACAAATAAATATTTGCATATCTGCAACGAAGTCTCTCCTGATTTAATTGGCTGTCGTGCTGATTTGAGCACATTCTACATGTCTAGTTGACCAATCAGATTGCCTTTTCAAATCTACTTGTATAATTATTGTTTTTGAGGATGCACAAGGACTATAAGGACATTATTAAGTTAGTGAACAATCTTATTAAAGACTCAATAAATTCTCTTTCCTGTCAAGTATTTTTTTACAGCAATTTTGGGTCTTAAACTATATTTGTGGTGGTCTTAAAAGGGTCTTACAAGGCATTAAATTGACTTCAAAAATGGTGCAAGAACCCTGTAAATGTGTGTGTCGTCCGCATAATTATGGTAATTATATTATTACATTATTTCTGTCATACATTAAGGTGTGCACAGATATTTTTTTCTCGATTAACATGTCCACACCAACAGGTTTTGTTCTGAGTGTATATTTAGTGTCTGATCCGCCTCTGTGGGCTGTGCACACTGTGGGCCTGACATGGAAATAAACAATAAGTCTTACGTCTCTACAGCTGCCTGCCGGTTTCATACCAGGGAAAAAAAGGACGATCTGTTTAGAGGAGTGACGTGTCAAACTCAAGGCTCGCAGACCGAACCCGGACCCTCGCAAATCGTTAAACAATAAATATTGGCCCACCTAGTTGTGCACCAAACCAATAAGACTGGAAACTGTTTTTCAAACTGAAATTACGCCACACTCAAAGCAGAATTTGGCAGATTAGTCGACTTTGAGACTCTAAAATTCCCACACAACCAGTGAGTTTGCATATTCAGGCTGTGAAACAGGTTGTTGTGAGGCGGCTGTGTGGTAGTAATGTAATTATTGTTTTGCTTGATTTGCTAAATTCTATGATTGCATTACATTACATGTCATTTATCTGACGCTTTTATCCAAAGCGACTTCCAATTAAGTGCTTTCAACATTGAAGGTACAAACTCCGGACAGCAAGAAGTATGTGGCAAGTACAATAGCTGTAAATAAGCCAAACTACAAAGAGCCATATGAAAGTGCAGCTGTAAGTTTTTTTTTTTTTTGTATTAATTATCCAAGGTGCAGTTGGATGAGATGTGTTTTTAGCCTGCGGCAGAAGATGTGTAGGCTTTCGGCCATCCTGATGTCAATGGAGAACTCATTCCACCATTTAGGAGCCAGGACAGCAAACCAGAGCGTGCCTATGTTCCAACAGTTCATAGTGCCTAATTTTGAAATAAATCTTAGAAATGTGGGAACATAGGGCTGACCCCCAGCAAACAGTCAGGATTTTGATGAGTGATTAGTTGTCCCTCGCTGTGAGGGGGCAGTGACGATGGCTAAGGAACTTCTTTGCTGACTTTTTTTAGGGCTTTGGGTGGACGAAACTGATTGTTGGTAGAAGGTTATTTGAGACGCAATAATACATTCAAAGATATTTTACTTTTTTGATTAAATAAAAGCATGTCAATAAACTATACATGTCTGCACCTTGATTTGATTCTCATTTTCCAGTGTGGCCCTTAGTGAAATTGAGTTTGACACCCCTGCTGTAGGTGAACAGGAGGCTCCTAAATGAAATGCGTGCATTTTAAAAAACAACTCTGATAGAAACAGACACTCAGAGTGTACACACAGCTCCTAATGCGACAGGCATTACAGAGAGAAGAGTGAGGTAATGTGGCGTGCCGGATCCTACTCGTCTCAAACAGGGCCAGGCGAGGCCTCCCGGGACGGTGGGTTCGGTCCCTGGTAATAAAAGGGTAATTAGCTCCCTCCCTTCCTCCCCCCTCTCATCACGGAGCCTCACCCCGAGAGTCTGCCTCCCGTCTAATACCATCATTTCCCCCGATGGATGTCGGAGCGCGATGAGAGCCTGTCAGGGGACGCTGCAGTATTCATGATGGAAATTACTGATGTTCTCCGTAATGATGTGAAAAAGATATACCAGCGGACCTCTCAATAGACTGTTCATTCATGTGGATGTGTCAATCAACCCAACGCATCGCCTCCCGATGATGGCTCTCCGCAATAATTTAGTACAGTGCAAAGTACTATTTCCGGCCTCCGTTCCTCTTGTAAAACACAAGTTGTTTAGTTTAATGAAAGGTTTGATCAGGATGAACGGAGCGGCACCTGAAAGAGGAGCCGAGGAATTCAGGAGGAATTCTCATTTGCAATAACAACCTGTCACGTTCACACAGTTCCACGTTCATACCTGGAAGCTGCTCAGTACAACCACAGTCTGATCTGCTGCCACTGAGCAGCTCCACTGGAGCGGATGGAGGTTAAGGGCCTTGCTCAAGGGCACCTCAGTGGTGGTAATGAGGGAGGGATAAGCTGCTCTTTCACTTTCCCCATCCAGATTTTATCTGGTACGGTCTGGGGATTGAACCGGCGACCTCCCGGTCACAAGCTTGCTTCTTTAACCTCTAGGCCCCTAAAGTAGAGTAGGAGCAGTGGTATCAATCTCACAATTGTGATTTCCATTGGATCAGAGTACTGTCACTTGGCTGCTTGTTCTTCCAATCCTCCCAGCATGTGTCATATGACCAATTAATGTTTCCATGACAACTATCCAAAATTCTGATACCATGGAACCCGGCACTGGGATTGAATAGGAACAGACCGAGCCTATAGAAAATGTCCTGTCCAATATTTCCTGTATTTCTAGGCAGATTTTCTATGCTGTATTCTGATAATTATAATATTATTATACACACTAACATGCCATTTAGTAGCTAAAACAGTATTGTGAATCGCATACTATTTCCCATGAAATATTACAGTAAGCAACCACTGGACGCTACGCCAGCATAAGTATCCCACAATGCAATGCGGTAGTAATGACAACGTCCATAACAGACAAACGGGCCGCAACCAAGGCCACTCTGTAACGTCAAAAATGCTTTAATTTACTGTTGGTCTAGTTGCTTACCTTTTCATATATATGTACTAGGGGTGTATAAGATATGACTTTAGGAAACATGACACTCGGGACTCTCCTGGGTGAAAGTCCCATTTTTGTGTTTTTTGACCCATATACCCCCCCCCCCCAACCAACATACTACTCGCTACCGTTGTCACTCTTAGTGCTACGTCATCTTCAAACCCCGTGTAGCTGCTGCTCTGCCCGGTGCGTTACACAAACACGCTGAAGGGCGCTTTTTTCGTCGCTTCTGACGCTGACAGCCACTGTCCAAACGTCCGTATTTTACGAGTTGGGAATGAGAACGGGTTGAAGATACACACTACTGTTTATTTACACAAAAGTATGTATGTAACTGTAGTATGTATATTGAGCATACTGTAGTGCGTAGTAGTTGTCAAGCCTGTGGTCTTCTGCTTCTGGAAAAAGAAAAGAGGCAGTCAAAAGAAAAAAAAGTCGAAGCAAACCAACAAGGCAGAACAGCCAACAGCCAAAAAGCTCTCACTCTCACTTCTTTTACAGTTGTCTGTTTTACTGGTTGGGAAAAGAAACATCAGAGCCAATCAGAGCTTTGTAGAAGGAAGTAAGAATAGAGACACAACTTCCACAAGCACACACAGCTGATAATATAAGACAGTGGCAAAAAAAGTGCTTGTGATAAAAATGTGTGCGACAAAAAGTATGATTTTTAAGTTTAGTTTTAGTATTTCTTTGTATTTTTTCATCATTGTATGTCTTGCATTTGTATTCAGACTAGAGCTGTAATCGGGCCTTAAAAGTTCGGCCCAACAAGGCCCGAGCCCGACAAGTACATTTTGACTGACAGCTTTTTAAAAAGCCGAACCCGTTTACAGCCCGACATTATTCAAATGTGCGCACGCACACACAGCTCTTTAGCCTTTTGTCAAGAATGAGTCATTTCTACATTGTTTAACACCATTTATTCATGACTAACGGAGGCTATCGGCCACTTGGAAGTTGGAACAAAGAAATAAAATAAGTCCTCCAGAGGCCAGCCTCCGTTTCACCTCTTCAGCATCCATTTTCGCGCTAATCGAAATGCATCACCTGGCCGCTCATTTACCGCGCAACCCGGAGCGCAAGTCCGAGCCCGGCCTGGCCCGGCCTGGCCTGGCCCGTGTAAAATGATAGAGATTAAGACCGAACCATTCCAACACGTTCTCACACTCATCTCGTAAAATATGGACGCTTGGTCAGGTGCCTTTGTCGTTCTTATTGACGCTAAAAGTCTCCTTTAGCGCTTTAAGTAAACACGCTTGGTCGGGACTATTGACGTCCCTTTAGCGCTATAAGTAAACGTGCTTGGTCGGGACTATTGCCGTCCCCTTTAGCGCTATAAGTAAACGTGCTTGGTCGGGACTATTGCCGCCCCTTTAGCGCTTTAAGTAAACACGCTTGGTCGGGACTATTGACGTCCCTTTTGACGCAGTTATGTTAAGGAAAAGGTCGTGGGTGGGTGTACGGTTCTGTGACACGCGGGAGGAAAGAAAAAATGACTATAGCAAGCGTGACGTGAACCCTGCTCTCCTGGGTGAAAGTCCTGTGTTTGACCCATCTACCCCCCCAACCAACCTCCTTAATCCTCTCTAACTGCTGCTCTTCCCGGTGCGTTACACAAACATGCTGAAAGACGCCTTTTTCGTCACATCAGACACTGACAGCCACTGTCCAAACGTCCTTAGTTTACGAGTTCAGAATGAGAACGGGTTGACCGTTCGGACAAAGATCTTCAGTTCTGATTCAGACACTTTATTAATACCAATGGGAGCACATTTATTTGCAGTTTTCCAGTCCACACAGTCAGTTCCAACATACACTCACCAGTTTAGTTTATTATTTACACATACTACAGATGCATATACACATAATCAATATAAGATGTGATGGAGAGATGTAAAAAAAAACTCAGAGGGGCTTAATCAGGGCGCTCTCCAATACATAATCCATTGAACATAGAAAAGAAAATGAAAAAACTGTAATTAAAGAATTAAAAGAAAAGAAAAGAATGTTTTTTTAGAAGATTATTTGTGTATTATGTATTGGCCAAACTGAGCAGCTTGCCGATGTTTAAACTCAGCAGGAGTCGACATAACGAGTTTCATTCCCCAGTCAAAATATCTTAAATCCATAACTTTCTGAGACCTCGGACTTGAATGAGTAACTCAGAGCAGAAATTCAACAATTGCTTGACTTTTAATTGGATGGAAACCAAAAAGTAAGACACTTTTAGACACAATTATCCTTGGTACAGTAGTAGAGTAAGTTCTAAAACTATTAGAAGTTTTTCAAAGGGTGGTGACTTCTCGGAGTAACGCTCCACTCCGCTGCCGTCTGCGCTCCTGTTGTTGGCGGAGCTGTGATATTTGGATCATCTCCGGACGCCTCGGCACAGACACAAAATAATTACATCAAAAGACTTGTCGGCTGTATAAATGGTGTTATAACTCAAATCTAAGAGATACCAGATGCATTATTATTTTTGTTGTTGCACTACACTGTTGCCTGAAACAGAGGCAACAGAGTTACAGAGGGGTGGGTGATGCAATTTGGGGGATTTTATCTGGGCATGAGCAGACAAGACGGAGGAAAATAAGATAAATCAGAGGAAGGAAAATGAATTAGAGAGTGTGTGTGTGTGTGTGTGTGTGTGTGTGTGTGTGTGTGTGTGTGTGTGTGTGTGTGTGTGTGTGTTTATCTGCAGGCAGAACACTCGCATCTCACACTTCATCTCAGACTCAATCTTCACGCTGCTGCCTCGACGCACCCGGAATGACACACACACACACACACACACACACACTCACTGCAAAAATGCTTGACTCTGACTAGAATTGAAGATTTTCCTGTTTTTTAAAATGTAATTTCTCTGAAAAATATTAATCTTCCCCCCCCGAACACTGGAATTTCTTGAGTATTGACTTTTGTACCTATGACAGTCGTGTGACAGCATTAATGAGGCAAATGGAAAGCATCTTTGGTTCATACATAAAATAGTATTCAGTGTGCCCACAATGTAGGAACATAAGACCTAATTTAGAAAATGTCCTAGAAATGTGGGAACATAGGGCTGACCCCGTTTGTTTGACCCTTTTTTAAGTTTTTAACATCCAGCATTGTTTACATCCATGTTTACTAGCATACAGTGTTCATAACCTGACATTGTTACCGCCAGCTGTAGATCAGTGAAATAGTAAGACACCATTGGCAGGACTGTGTATCACGTCACAAAACAGGGACCCACATCCTCGACACGGAACCTTTAAGACCAAAAACACTGATGATGATGCAAATGGGAAGTTTGGCTTAATTTGTTAAATAGTAAAAAAACAAAATCAGCAGTGTGAGATGTAGGGAATTATGTCTAAAATAAGGCCCTAAGGATGTCAAATCTGACTCCAATTTATTAATTCCTCTTCTTACATCGGACTTATGTTCACCAGAACACAAGGATCAATCGGAGACGAAGAGTTCAGTTTACTGAAGTCCAGAATTTATGTTATACACACGTGTGGGTTCACAAAAAAGATCCTAAGTTTCCCTAGCCACAGACAAAAAGTGTACGGGGGTTCAGGTCCACTCAGTCTCTCTCAAAATGATGAACCCCGTCTAACCATATCCCTAATCTTTTTATCTTCTTCCTTGATGGCGTCATCCTTTCTGTCTCCGGGCAGATTTCTTCAGTTCTCACACACACACACACACACACACACACACACACACACACACACACACACACACACACACACACACACACACACACACTGACCCAAGAGCCACACCTCTGTCGTTCCACCTCTCCGTCAGGTACTAAAAAACTGTTTCTAACATACACGTCACATTCCTGAACTACAGTATAATGTAATCAAAGCTTAAGCTAACCATTCGTGTGCCGGTTCTACGTCTCATGACTACACACAACTCATGTATATTATAAACATTTATACTGAGAATAACACATCTAGTTTATAGAAATATTTCTACAGAGGTGTTGAAAAAAACAAAAACAAATATGAAATGATACCCAGCTTCACGAACAAACCACACGGCTAAACCCCCCCAAAGACTCACTGACACACCAAGGACAAGAGAAATGTTTCTGTTAGTGCAGAACTCCATCTGCTCTGGTTGAAAAAATGATCAAAACATCCACATTGAGATGTTTTTGTTGCACTGCTTTTGCTAAACTAAAGGACGAAAAAAACATGATTTCAGGACTCAGAAACAGACTATAGATGTGTGTGTGTATATCACACACACACATCTATAGTCTGTTTAAATATATATATATATATATAATATAGATGTTTCTACAGAGTGTGTCTGGCGTGTGTACGTGTACAAGAGGAGAGTTAGCCCTAATACATATGCATGCATGCATACGCTGGTGTGAAACAATACACATGTTATGAAGACACACATACACTGAGTATATACAAACAAATGCAAGATGACGCATTAGCATGCAGTTTGCGCGCCCGCAGAGCCACTCAGACGTGTCAATCTCCCCTCCGAGCTTTTCAAGCGGCTTCAATTTCGTCTGATCTCAAAGATTTATGAATTTGGAAGTCAGCAGATAACACATCCCCTCATATCACAGTTAAGCCTGTCACAGCGCAGCGTCGGAGGGGTTGAGGGGGAGATGTTTTCCTCTCTTCATGAGCGTGGATAAGCACGGCGGCTGGAGGACGAGGCTGTCAGCCAATCAGACGCTGTTGTTGCCACAGAGTCTCTGGCTCAAGGCCGTCGCTTCTTTCAGCTTCTCGAAGGCCTTTTTCCCCCAAAGTGTTCACCTGACACTGAAGGGGAGAAAAAAAACGTATCTGGATGGCTGCTGAAGAGCTGCTGTGAGTTCTCAGATTGAAGTGAAGGTGAAAAACATAAATTTTATGGTTTTAAATAAAAGCAATCCAATCTGGCCAGGCTGACATTTTGCCTGGCGGCTCGGTAAAGGACAAACAGAGATCCACAGAGGGAACTTTACACAGAGAGTTCAACATTTGAATTTCAGTGAACACACAAACACGTTTATTTATTTCACTTTTACGGACATATATGCAGAGTATTCATGAGTTTTTGAGAAAGGATGAAGATTAACAAAAAGATATAATAACGAAATGACATGACAAAACAGGATTTTCACGCTGCAGCCGACTGAAAACATGCTTCTCCCTTGTGGATTCACATTCAACAGTCCCAAACATTTCTCAGTTTCACAAATGTATTATCTTGAAGTTGTGGGCGGTTCATCGTCGCCCAAAAGAAGGCGTTATTTCCAAATCCATGTGTTTCAAGATCACAAGATCCTACCATGTGGGTGTCAATCCTTTTCAAGCTACAGGAATAAACATTCTTTCATTGTAATCTAGTCAGCAGGTGTCGGCTCCAAGACGGTTAGACAAAAGGTTTCTTCCTGCTGTGTGACAAAGATCTTCCTCCTGTATGCTAAGTTACAGACATGATCTAATTAACACAATAAGCTGCAGAGTACATTGTGAATACATCAGAACATCAGCATTGTTTTAACTTTTTTAAACTCAAACAATACAGAGAAGTATGCACCCAGTCAGGGCCCCATAGACACCAAACTATAGAAACCTTGAAAACCTTTTTCAACCATTTTCAAACAGTGTGCTTAGGTACGTTGAAAAGAATAAATACATGGCCGCCCGGGTAGCTCAGTTGGTAAAGGCCCAGGGGTTCAAATCCGACCTACGGCGGTTTCCTGCATGTCTTCCCCCTCTCTCACCCCTTGAATGTCTGACCTGTCCTGGTGATTAAAGGCGGAAATGGCCCAAAAAAAGAATCTAAAAAAAATGACGGTTCATTTTGCACCAAGCGTCGCGTCACAGAAAGCACTGCTCATAACAGTACACACATTTTAAGATCCATAAAATCAAGAAAAGGAAATGTTTATATGTTTACATAGGATTCCGGTGGGGACGGTGAGGACGGTGGGGACGGTGGGGACGTGTACCTATCAGATTTCGTCATGAGTCATTTTGTACCCACCACTTTTTTTGAAAACCTCGAGCTCAATGTAGTTAAAAAAAACTAAAGTTTGTAACACATAATTCTTGAGCGACAGATGCCAACAAATCCACAAAAATCTCTATCCCCACAGGGCAGGCACACACACACACACACACACACACACAGTGACATTAGTAGATATGTAGTCTTGCATTGCATCGCCTCCACAAGGTCTGGCTAGTCCACACAGCCGGACGGAGCAACGGTGCCGCTGCAAAATAGCCCCGGTACAATCCACCGGAGGTTAGAACGCCAACACAAAGAAAGAGGAAGGGGACGGACATCTGGCTAAAATCAGGTACATCCGGCTGAATTTCTGGCGGCACTGGAACAATCCTGGAAGTGGAACGTCGTCGATATAGACTAGTCACGTCCTCTTCCTCTCCTGGCAGTTTTCATGCATCGGTTCGATGTTGTTGGCTTCGTAGTTGCTGCTTTGACATCCAGTATGTTGGTGTTCAATGCTGAATATCCAGCTGTCAATGTCCCGTTGACGGACTCTGTGTCTGATCTGAGGCCTTGCTCCTGTGTGAGGCCTTCTTCTGCAGCAGGGAGAAACATTTCAACAGCATCAGGGCTTTTATTGGTTTCCAACTGCTCGACAGTGCAGCAGACTTACAGTGAACCAGCTCAAGTCAGTCAGAACATTTGTCAGCACTCACAAAGATGAAATATGGTCCAACAACAAAATGTTGTTAGCCGCAGGAGCTTTTTCCTCCTTGGTTTGATTTTGGGTTTGAGAACTTTCAGCAACTTATACTTTTTTTGTCTCCAGATGAGATCTTGGGAAATGTAGTTTCTACTGAGCACAAAAAACTAACATCCGCGAATTCCAGAAATTTGACATGAACAGCACGATGCTGTGCTGAGACGTCACCTGCAGGACAGCAGATTGACATCATTACTGCCCAAATACACGAGCCGACTGCTAGTGTTAGTTACTGAGGCAAAAAAAACAACAACTAGTAAAGCCCAGTCCGGTCTGCAGCATTCTGAAACCTGCCAGTTCACACCAATGAGACGCTGTATCATCTCTATAGCAACGACTCTTTGTACTTCCGTTCTAACATCCGACTTTTAGGCTTTTTTTGTAGCTGGATATATGTTTTCCGTCTAAATATGAATGTGGAGAACGTTAGTGATAGTGAGATGCTCTGTAGTTCGAATGAGACAAGAATAATGGTAATGGTAACGGTAATGGACAATTCCCCTTCCAACCTGTAGCGGAGAAGTTCTCTAGTGTTGCTTTAAGTGGTGCCTTTTATATTTAATTCAATGTTCAATAAAAGAATGTTAGAAATGAAAGCAGCAGAAATGAGTACACTCTGTTCATTTATCGCAATATCGTTATCGCGATGTTCAACAACGTTATTGCCCATCGCGTAATCTGAACTATATCTTTTGAGACTACGTTCCACCCAGACAACTTTCTCACCAAGGCCCCATCATGCACTGCTGTGAAACTGCAACACGCTCCCTCTTCACTCAATCAAAAATATAAAGAAAACTCCAGGTTTTTGTTATATCGTTTCGTGAAAGACGCGTCAGGGTTCAACAGTAAGGGTTGCCCGATGGCCCGGGGCAAGTAACTTTGAGAACCCACTTGCCCGTTTGTATCATGATCATTTGATTTGAATGTGCAGTTGGCCAATCAAGAACTGAGTTGGCGCTTGATGCTTCTGACGCTTTTTATGACATTTTCTTTCACATTTTTGATGCTTTCAACGTTTGACTTTTATTGACGTTTTTCTTCACATTTTTGATGGGGGTTTTTTACACTTTTTTTATGCCTTTCTTCTCAAAGTTTGAAATTTCTTTTCAGATATTCTTTTACTTTTTTCTGACTCTTATTTTGGAGGGTTTTTCTTGTATAGGGGCCAGGAGAAATTAATTTGGGGCAAGTACAATTGTTTTTTCACTTCAAAATCAAACCATTGCGTTGAACCCTGCGTGCAATTTACACCCCTAATCTGAACTATATCTTTTCAGACTGTGTTCCACCCAGACAGCCGAGAACTCGACTGTGCTTTTGTACCTTTCTCCCCAAGGCCCCATCATGCAATGCTGTGAAACTGCAACACGCTCCCTCTTCACTCGATCCCAAATATATAGAAAACTCAAGGTTTTTTCTCTTCAGTGTTGACACGCTGGATGTAAACAGCCGTTTGAAAGTGAAGGAGAAGTGTGAAGTGAAGAAAACCGAGACTGTCAGAGCGTCTGAGCCGTGTGCAGGTAACACCGAGCGGAGTTTACCCCCGCTGCTGTGACTGATGATTCCGCAGAAAAGATGCGCCGCTCTACAATGGCTGTTGACAAAGCAGCTGTTTGACCGACCTCCTGTTTTGACAGCGCTCACTGCTTTTCAAAGTACTGCTTTCTTCTCTTTTCTGCAGCGAGATGGATCTGTTTCTGCAGTGTCCTTCACCTTGCCCGTCTTTCCCCCCCCCACCACCATCCCACCCTTTCGGTTTTCCTTTGATTCCTGCGGCAGTATTACAGCTCCTCGACACGTCCATCGCCCAGAGCGAGCGTCTGGTTTTGTCTACTGTACCTCAGAGAAACAGGCAGGTCCAGCTGTATATATAAATATATATATATATAACCTGAGAGGTTCAAGGGGAGTTCAGGCCAAGACAAGCCTGTTCAAACATTTCTACATTAAAACATATAGGATAGTTTACCTCCAGAGGGGTTCTTCCTGCTCATTTCATGGCAGCGAGTTATAAGGTTGAGTTATCACAACATGCTTTTCACCTCCTTTTCTGCAGGGAGAATGTACAGTGCACTCAAAACTGTCTTACAGTGCATTACAATGAACTACTAAGGCAGAAAAGTTTCCATGATACCGTTTATATATACATGGAAGGCATTATATTCAGAGAGAAAAACAGAATTTCAGAAATTAAAGTCATAAATGAATGAGGAAAACTCTTTTTCGGCCCATTTCTCCGACGCTCCGTTGTTTTCCGACCTCTCAATAATCCGAAAAATTCCCTTTTGTCCTACAGCCCACTAGTCCGACGTCCCTTTTTTTCGAAAAAAAATAAACCCTCTGCTCCGACATCCCATTGTTCCGACCATTTAGGCTTTTGTGGATCACCTCCCATAATCTAAAATCTGAATCTCTGGTCTCTGTCCAGCTTATTAACACATTTAAACGTTGATCAGTGAGAAGACGCCTCTTCTGGGCTGTTTCAAACAGGAAACTTAGGGATTCCCGTTAAACAAGGCAAAAATCCTAAAGAAATATTATAAATAATTGTCCCTAATAGTAAAATTATCAGGCCAAGAGTCAAAGGAATAAATCTTGCCGTTCAAATGCCAATTAAATCCCAAATAAAAAGGAGATCTCTCCATTTTGGAGAAAAGTAATTCCGCTTGTTATTTTTGATTCAGATTTTAGATTATGGGAGGTGATCCACAAAAGCCTAAATGGTCGGAACAATGGGATGTCGGAGCAGAGGGTTTATTTTTGTCTAAACAAAAGGACGTCGGACTAGTGGGCTGTAGGACCAAAGGGGAATTTTTCGGGTTATTGAGAGGTCAGAACAATGGAGCGTCTGAGAAATGACATGACACCAATTAAAGCTATAGTGCGTTGTTTCTGCCGCCTCCATGAGGAATAATTAATAAGTAATAACAAAACTGTCAGCGCGACGCCATGATACAAGTCTTCCGAGGTTTTTTGTGTGTGCAAAGAACCACATGGCTTCACTTTGCAAGGTTGGGTCTATTATACATATAGGGGGTAATATTCAGTGATAAAACTGAAATTTCAGAAATTAAAGTCATATATTTACAAGAAAAACTGTCAAGGAACCACATTGCTTTACTTTGCAAGGTTGGATCAACCTCAGCACACAAAATACCATAACGAAAGAAAAAATATTTATTATTTTCTGTGAATAAAGTCACAAATTTAGGCAAAACAAAAATCTAGAGAAAGTGTTTTTTTTTTGTCAAGGAACCACAGAGCTTCACTTTGCAGGGTTGGCTCAACCTCATCAGACAACAGACACCGCCGCTTGCCCTATGGTCCCACAGCCCTATGTTCCCACAGCCCTATGGTCCCACAGCCCTATGTTCCCACAGCCCTATATGGGGTCCCACAGCCCTATGTTCCCACAGCCCTATATTCCCACAGCTCAATGGTCCCACAGCCCTGTGGTCCCACAGACCAATGGTCCCACAGCCCTATGGTCCCACAGCCCTGTGGTCCCACAGACCAATGGTCCCACAGCCCTATGTTCCCACAGCCCTATGGTCCCAAAGCCCAATGGTCCCACAGCCCAATGGTCCCACAGACCTATGTTCCCACAGCCCTATGTTCCCACAGCCCAATGTTCCCACAGCCCTATGTTCCCACATTTCTAGGACATTTTCAAAATGAGGTCTTGTGTTCCTACATTTCCCTTCAATTTAAGCCCTATCCTCCCACAACATTTTTTAGGATTAGGGTTAGGGGGCTAAAATCTGATACAAATTCATGAAAAAGGAAATGTGGGAACATTGGGCCTAATTTGGGGAAAAATGATAGAAATGTGGGAACATAGGGCTGTGGGAACATAGAGCTGTGGGAACATAGAGCTGTGGGAACATAGGGCTGTGGGAACATAGAGCTGTGGGAACACTAGAGCTGTGGGAACAGTAGGCTGTGGGACCATTGAGCTGTGAGCATAGGGGCTGTGGAGACTATAGGGCTGTGGGAACATAGGGCTGTGGGAACATAGGCACGCTCCCTTGTATATTACGATTCCCGCTGTTAACACAAACACCTTTTGAGTTTCCCGTAGATGTCACCACCGATATCCTGACATCTGTCCGTTGCGTTGTAGTTCCTCGTGATGCACAAATCATGTTTTTTTCTGAATTAGACCCAATTCACGGCAATGTGTCTCCAAAGTCTGGATGCTTCTTGCGGGCTAAAATCACGAGTATTTCCTTGATGCTGAATCCAACTCCATCCATCTTCGTCCGCTTATCCGGTATCGGGTCGCGGGGGTAGCAGCTCCAGCAGGGGACCCCAAACTTCCCTTTCCCGAGCCACATTAACCAGCTCCGACTGGGGGATCCCGAGGCGTTCCCAGGCCAGGTTGGAGATATAATCCCTCCACCTAGTCCTGGGTCTCCCCTGAGGCCTCCTCCCAGCTGGACGTGCCTGGAACACCTCCCTAGGGAGGCGCCCAGGGGGCATTCTTACCAGATGCCCGAACCACCTCAACTGGCTCCTTTCGACGTGAAGGAGCAGCGGCTCTACTCCGAGCTCCTCACGGATGACTGAGCTTCTCACCCTATCTCTAAGGGAGACTCCAGCTACCCTCCTGAGGAAACCCATTTCGGCCGCTTGTACCCTGGATCTTGTTCTTTCGGTCATGACCCAGCCTTCATGACCATAGGTGAGGGTAGGAACAAAAACTGACCGGTAGATCGAGAGCTTTGCCTTCTGGCTCAGCTCCCTTTTCGTCACAACGGTGCGATAAATTGAATGTAATACCGCACCCGCTGTGCCGATTCTCCGACCAATCTCCCGCTCCATTGTCCCCTCACTCGCCAACAAGACCCCAAGGTACTTGAACTCCTTCACTTGGGGTAAGGACTCATTCCCTACCTGGAGAAGGCACTCCATCGGTTTCCTGCTGAGAACCATGGCCTCCGATTTAGAGGTGCTGATCCAGTATAAATTGATTTTGTAATTTACAGCAGGCGGAAAAAAACGGCAACCGTGCAAAGTAAAGGTTCCTTGACAAATAAAACACAATTTTTAGGAGTTTTGTTTTACATAAATATGCCAATTTAGTCTCAGAAATACTGTTTTTTTCTCAGAATAATACCCCCCTCCCCCGGCTCCGTAATCTTTGTTTTTTACCTAAAAATGGCCCTAATACGCAGTCATAGCATAGTCCTCTACAAAGAACTCTCTTTGGAGTAAATGGGTGAATGATTTCGGACACATACCTACATACAGGAAGTATAATAGGAAGGGCGGCCTGTTGTTTGTTGCTTCATTTAATGGCTTCACTGCTGAATAATTACAGTCCAGCCCTGCAGCACTAATGGCTGCTAACATGACACACACACACACACACACACACACACATACACACACTCAAATATATGAACAAACACACAGCATTACAATAAGACAGGATGTAAATGAGCTTACATATATACACACACACACACACACACACACACACACACACGTACAGTATATATTGATGCAGGCACACACATCTCAATAAAAGGGAGGTTTAAATGAGATTTGTCTCTCTCTCCATCTCTTTCGCTAGCTCGCTCACACACACACACACACACACACATGCATGCACACACACACACACAGACTCTTCCTGTCGGTGAGTGAAGTGTCAGGTTAAGCAGAATGAATGGACTCGCTCTGAAAACACAAATTGCTACGTAAACAGATTAGAGTGAAAACAGAGTCCTCCACTCCTCCCCCCCCCTCACACCACTCCATCTCTCCATCATCCATCCTCCCTGTCTCTCTACCGTCAACCTCTTCTCCACAATTTTCTCTTTCTCTAGTCTTTTTCCCTCTCTTTCGCTGCTATCCTCCTCTCTGTGTCTCTCTGTGTACAGTCACAGCAGCATTAAAACAGCAAGATATCAGATGACCGTACATCTATTTAAGTGGAACTGTGAATCATGCCAAGGGGGAAGGTGAGGCTGCAAGAGGGACTTAAAGTACTCATATCATGCTCATTTTCATGTTCGTAATTGTATTTAGAGGTTGTACCAGAATAGGTTTATGTTGTTTGATTTTCAGAAAACACCATATTGTTGTTGTACTGCTCATTGCTGCAGCCCCTCTTTTCACCCTGTGTTCAGGTCTCTGTTTTAGCTACAGAGTGAGACCTCTCACTGCTGGAACATCTTTGTTGGCAGTCGCACATGCTCAGTAGCTAGGTAAGGACTACTAGCCAGTCAGAAGCAGAGTATGAGGGCGTGCCCTGACAGTACCTAGGTAAGGACTACTAGCCAGTCAGGAGCAGAGTATGAGGGCGTGCCCTGACAGTACCTAGGTAAGGACTACTAGCCAGTCAGAAGCAGAGTATGAGGGCGTGCCCTGACAGTACCTAGGTAAGGACTACTAGCCAGTCAGGAGCAGAGTATGAGGGCGTGCCCTGACAGTACCTAGGTAAGGACTACTAGCCAGTCAGAAGCAGAGTATGAGGGCGTGCCCTGACAGTACCTAGGTAAGGACTACTAGCCAGTCAGAAGCAGAGTATGAGGGCGTGCCCTGACAGTACCTAGGTAAGGACTACTAGCCAGTCAGAAGCAGAGTATGAGGGCGTGCCCTGACAGTACCTAGGTAAGGACTACTAGCCAGTCAGAAGCAGAGTATGAGGGCGTGCCCTGACAGTACCTAGGTAAGGACTACTAGCCAGTCAGGAGCAGAGTATGAGTAAACATAAAGATGTCTCAGTCCCTCTCTCTTCCCCTTTCTTACCCCAGATGTCGACCGGATGAGTCTTATTCCAGTTTCACCACTTTCAGGTTGCACTTCAAACGTCTACTGGCAGAGTTTCGGAGATGGAGCAACTTCAAGCAGTTTGTTCTTCACCAAAGATTTCTAATATTGTTTGGAGTTGTTTTAACTGACATTTTTAGTCTTTTAAATGCATATTGAGAACATGTTCTCAGCTCATTTAGACAAAGGAACAGATGCTTTGTGGCTGTACTCAGTTAAATGACTGTAGCACAGTGTGTCTTTTATCTGCATTTCCTGTATGTGCGCAGCAGGAAAGCCTCTCTCCTTTGCAGCTCCCTTGGCTGTATCGACATCACTCCCCATTTACTATATAGTACACTAATGTATATTTACTGTCGCCATTTTAGTGTCCGCATTCAGTGCTGCATTTAGTCTCCATATAGTAGATTCCCACAATGAAATGAACAAAGTGGTGTCCATGGTATGTGCCTGACTTCTGCCGACAGTGTCTCAATGCAACGTGTTACATTCTATGGACACGGAAATCACCATGTGGACAATAAATCGGTCAGTGATGATGCCTTGAATCTCTATAGATCCATTACAATGTTTGTTCAAAATAACTCCTGCGTCCCCTACATACACACGGGTACTAGGAACAACTGGATATCCTCTCCTCTCCTTCATCCAAAATGCATGTTTGATGCTTTCATACGTCAACACTTTGACTAACGTTAGCTTGGAGAGCTAATGTACCTGTTGGGCAACTAAAGAGAGACAGGACAGAGACTAAAGGACAGACTAAAGAACATGACACCACCCAAACTCAGGGTTTCTCCCAGTGTTTTTCACAGGGCCTAAGTTGCCCCCCACCAGGCCTAAACCATTTGGGGGAAACAGTTTTTAAACTACAGTTACAGTGGGGCGGTTGAACACATATTTTTAAATCTCCATTTAGCGTTTTATTTTTTTTAAGATTATTTTTCGGGCATTTTAGGCCGTTATTCATACAGGACAGCTGAAGACATGAAAGGGGAGAGAGAGAGGGGGGAACGACATGCAGCAAAGGGCCGCAGGTCGGAGTCGAAACCCGCGGCCGCCGCATCGAGTACAGCTCTATATATGGGCGCCTGCTCCACCAGGTGAGCTACCCAGGCGCCCTAAATCTCCAGTTTTTTCAACAACTTGAGTGAAGATAGTGACCTCTTCTGAAGAGTCCATGTTTTTTAATCCTCCGTGTCCTCCTTGGCTACTAGCAACTAACTGTGTGGAGGAGGGGGGGTGCACGATCACTGAAGGCTTGTATCATGTGGACGCACGGACAGAATTGTTGTCATTACTTAGAATTCCTCATGGGGGCGCCAGAAACTACGCACTACAGCTTTAAATCAACGGCCATTTGTGATTTATTTGTTCGGTCTATTTTAGTGATGTAATGGTATGAATATTTCTTTTTTTGAAAAGGGGGCTTTTTTTTGGATAGACAGGAAAGGGGGAGAGAGATGGGGCCACGCAGCAAAGGGATTCGAACCCGGGCCGCTGCAAAGGACTCAACCTACGTGGGGCGCACGCTCTTACTGGGTGAGCTAGAGGTCGCCCCACGGTATGAAAATGTAAAAATAGTGACCAAAATGATCACGGTATTCCGGTATTATCGCGTAAAAGTGTGTTCACTATGTTCAGAAAGCACTGAGAGGCCTACACCAGCTGAAATAGTTTCAAAAAGTGTAACAGTGTTTATTATATTACAAAAAATATAGGCAAAACCTGTCAGGAACATTTCCAGCAGTGCAGGTTTAAATTATACAAATCCAAACATTCAAGCTAAGACATAAAGAACAATATGTAAACAAATCAAAGAAACACCACTAATTAGACTCGGATGAAGCTGGGAAGGATTAAACACACGGTTTCCAAACCGTGGTAATCCAGCGTGATAATAATGATAGTTTAAATGAAAACGGTAATTGTTATCGTCAACATTTTCATCGTGGTTTGCCGTTACACCAGTAATCGTTACATCCCTAGTCTAATGGCTGCTCTCCGTACAGTAAAACTACAGTTTCTGTTATGAAGGGAGTAGTAAATAAGTGAACGAGGGAGTGCTTTTTGCTCTATGTATGAACACATAAAGTACACGCTTCATAAAATGTTATTTTTAAGTCAATTGCCAGGCAATTTAGGCAGTTCTAAACACACACAACTTAAGATATGGGAGCTAAAGAGCTAAAGAGAAAGACCATTACACCATAAAGATACCAGAGCAGAGAAAAGAGGCACGAACACGATGCTGCATCTCATGAACACCGACACACTGACTCACATGGACTGGACACTTGGGGATGACTCTCGGTCTCTCTCTGAACTCCAATTGTCTTTCCGTGTGTCTGTCTCCCTATTTGTCTGTCTGTCTGTCTCTATCTTCTACTGTCTCTCTCTCTTTGCCTGCCTGTCTTTCGGGCCTCTCCCCCTTCCTTCCTTCCTCTCTCTCTCTCACTCTCGTTTCGGCTCGTCATCAAAACTGGCAACACGCTCTGACACTGGAACCACACACTTGTACACACACACACACACACACACACACACACACACACACACACACACACGCACAGGTTGCAATCAATATGCAATTTCCCCTCTGTGTATAAAAGATGGACCTACTTGGAGGCTGTCGAGCCGCTTTTGAGTAACGGCGTGTCTACATGGAGTGCTGCTGTAATTCTCATAACTGCCCTGCTCGGCCCCTAAATTGTGATAAAAAGGATTTCATCATGTGGGCAGATGCAGACACGTACGGCCGAGGGGAACGAGCGCTGATTTATGCCTGACTTCCTGTTTCATCTCTTCTCCATCCGCAGCCAAAACATGAAAAGCAGAGAAACAGATTATTTGATGGAGCGCCTCAACAAAAAGAGTCATTGCCCCTCGACGCTTCAGAGACACCAGAGCTGCTTTCTGGAGCTTTCCCGATCATCTCATGTAAGGGTTTTGAAGTGAAGACGATACCGAGGAGACCTTTTTCTCATTAGACTCAAAGTTTGAATTTAAGAGGGACAAGAACTGCTCTGCTGCGCTCTGAATGCAAATCAAAGGGTAACTACTGTTTTTTTATCTATGTTTTTATGTCTAAGTGACTGATGGGAACAACAGAGTTTAGTCAGGATACTGTTTAGAAAACATTTCAAATTTTTTTTTCAAATGCTATAAAATTGAATAAAACACCCAAAATTCAATGAAAGTAATCATCAATTGTACCTGCGAAGAATGTTCTATGGCTTCCACACAACGAACATCACAAGGGTTAAAGGAGAAAACTGAAACGACAGCAAAGCTCGCTCGTTTGTGAGCCGCCCACAGCCAACAATTCAATTAAAGCAAACAGCCCGACACACAGCGGCCCCGTGCTTTCTGGCACCGCTCGCCTCTGCGATTTAGAGACTGGACCAGCCTCCGGGACCGAGATTTAGGAGCCCAAAGTCCAGTACATTACATAATGCACCCGGCCGCGGGGAATGGTCCATTCTCATCTCCAAGGCAACAGGTGAATTTTAACAATGCACATTTGAGAGGCTCGCAGCTTTTCTGGAATACAATGCCCCCTCTTGCTGCCAAGCGTTTATGGTAATGCTCCATTCACTGGAAGAATGGCGGATTAGTGCAGCGATGGAGCTGGATGAGCGCCATGTCCGTCCTGCTGCAGCCGGGGCCCCGAGGAGCCGCCGCCAAATGATGGCCCGAGGCCGAAACCTTGGCATGATGGGAGGGCTGGGGGGTCACAGGTTCATGTGGTGGTTTAAGATTTTGGATAATGTTTTTCAGTTTTTTTCATCAAAATACATTTCTGCTTACTGTGTAGAAAGTGGACACATTTTTCCCAGAATGCCTTTTTCTTTTTTTTTTGGGGGGGGGGGGGGGGGGGGGGGGTTGTCTATCATTTGTTGTGTGGTGATTTGAGAAAATGGCTTAAATTGCTTCCAGCAGAAAACCCATTTTAAGGTCTTTTATCTTCTTAAACGTTCTTTTAAATTAATTTCTGTATTTTAAATGTGTGCTTTATATGTCTTATTTAGTTTCCTTTATGCAATACATAAAGCATGATGAAACAAAGTATTAAAAGTCGAATATAAATTGCCCACTTGCCTCATTTTGTTGACTACTGAAGAACCAGTCCTATTTGGGGTCACATTAGAGTTATTTTGTGTGGAAACAGGTTTTTATGAATGAAACTTTGCATCTGCACATCTGCTGTTTGCTCCTCCTGTGTTCAGTCGACGAAGAAGAAACATGATTATTGTAATGAACGCGGCACAGAATAAACTAACCTAGAAGCACGACACACAGACAGTCAGGTAAGAGCTAAAGTTCTTGTCAGCTTTAATCCAGAAACAGGCGAGGGTGGAAACCAGGAAATCAATCAGAGAAGGCAAACTGTACCAGGCAGGGGTCAGGAGGAGGAATCATCAAACATGGGAACAATGCTGGGGAGCCAGCGCCGAGGCAGACTAGACAATCTGTCGGAGAACTAGTAGACATTCGCCAGTGTAAACGTATACTACTGGGCTGATTAGGGGAGATAGGAAGCCAGTGAGTACGTGGGTAGAAATTCCACCCCATGTCCCTAATTTTGGGTCAGATGTCCGTCCCCTTCCTCTGTCTCTGTGTTGGCGTTCTAACCTCCGGTGGATTTCTGAGGACTGTGGTTAACTGCTCCTCAGATCTCTGCAGGGTAAATCCAGACAGCTAGCTAGACTATCTGTCCAATCTGAGTTTTCTGTTGCATGACTAAAACTACTTTTGAGCGTCCACATGTTCCACCAAAACAGGTTCCTTCCAGAGGCTATTTTGCAGAGGCACCGTTGGTGGTTTGAGTTAAAACACTGGTCCCCTTAAGTAGTACAGGGACATAAACATCCGGGACATGAACTGTGCTCCCCAGCTTGAAAACCCTGTGTTTTAAGGCAGTGACAAACCAACCCGATAATCGGCCGTCGGACAGTCTGGCGAGGTCGGTGACTCGAGTCGGTTCGGTGTGTTCCGTGCCATCGTCCGTCTGAGGGACCGTCGGCCTTCATTTCAGCCGACCTGACGTTGCATCGCAGGGCGGGCAGTCGGACTCAATGGCCAATCTGATTGGTGGAGCGCTAACCCGGAAATGACGAGCGGGATGAGCGTGACTAGAGTCTCTCAAAATCTGACAAAAATCTGTTTCTTGATCTGAAATGAAGACAGATTCAGCAACTGCACGGCCTATTTCTCGGTTAAAATGTTTAAAACTATTTTCGTAAAATATGAGATCGTGTTCTGAACAAGCCGCCGTGACAGAGAAACCAGACCCACGTGACACGTTCGTCCAATCAGCTGTCGGTTTTGGGCGACAATACAATTTAGCGTCACCTGCTGTTATGGAGACGTATTACACACTCAAGTCGGAGTCGCTTAGGTGTGTTCCAAGGCACTGTTTGGACCTCGGGGAGCCGACTGATCAGTCCGACTGCCTTTTCTGCCGACGGCGACCGTCGGATTAGTGTGTCAGGGGCTTTTTGAGCCAAACATCCCCCCCCGACCTCCTCCCTACGAGGATCTCTGCAGTCTTATACAGCAGCAGTCAATGTGGTGCTGACAGTAATAAATACGTGGAATACATACAGATTACAGAGCTTTACTTTTCATAGCTATATGTATGAATGGTTCATGAGAACAGCGTGTCCACAGCTTTTTGTTTAGGTAAACTAAAAGAAAGTTTAAACTTCTGTCATCTCTTTAGAATTTTTTTTTCCCTTCCACTTTGTCATTTGGCAGCGCCCTTGGTATTTACTGTAGATGGATTTTGTCTTTCACAGAGGCTGAGTGATGGCCGAGACTTTTAACAAGTTAGTTGTCTGCTGATATTGCTGAGAGGCGGGGGGGGGGGCATAGTCCTGGGAGAGTTGAGGCTCGCTATCTGGAGTGCTGCATCAGACTGGAAATCTGAGCCAGAAAAAAAGATTTAGATCGGATTTATTCTTTCAGCTCTTCCTCCTGACTGAGGGGGAGATGGAGCAGGCAAGGAAGTCAGACAAGAGACATGTAGGGGATTGACAGCACCATCCTTTCAGCCTCACCCCGGTGTGATGGACTGAGTCTAAAACATACATGAGGACACACACACACACACACACACACACACACACACACACACACACACACACCTGTCTGTCACTACACCTGCTGATGAGTCGTCCCCCGAACACTGATGCTGGCTCCCAAGCCCAGACCTCATACTTATTCTAAGGAGGTTTTGAATCTGCAGTGACAAAAATGAGTGTCAGTGTGTATCCTGATTTTTGAGTGAGCTGCTGAAGGGCACTGTTGTCCCACAATGCACTGCACAAAGACAATGGAGTAGCCTATCACAGCTGGAAAACCTTGGTGGAGAAAAAACAAAAAAAAATGAAGCAATAAATCCACATACGTTTGGATTTGCCATGTAACCTTTTGTGGTACCTTACCTCCCATTGGTGACCCCATTTTAATTAATTTTTTTATTCTAGGAAAAAGGTAAGCCTTAAATCTTTGGGGGAAAAAAATCATTGGAAACATTTTTCTTTCCACTTCTTGAAGTTTAATTGGTAGTGGTGTTCTGATGTAGCCTGGTTCTACCAGACTCTGGTACACTAGCCTGGTCCTACCAGACTCTGGTACATTAGCCTGGTCCTATCAGACTCTGGTACATTAGCCTGGTCCTATCAGACTCTGGTACATTAGCCTGGTCCTATACCAGACTCTGGTACATTAGCCTGGTCCTATCAGACTCTGGTACTCTAGACTGGTCCTATACCAGCCTCTGGTACACTAGCCTGGTCCTACCAGACTCTGGTACATTTGTACAGAGAGTCGGGCCCCTCTCCATTGCCAAGTGTTAACTTCCTTGAAGGCGGGTACTTTGTTGAAGTTTAAAACTATTGGATCTGCCCAGAGCCACTCTGGATCTGCTATAACCAATCGCTAACGTTTGGTCGTGACGTCAGCTTAGCATCGCTAGCGTTAGCCTTAGCCAACTCTTTCACCGCTAACGGAGCGAGCTGTAAAATCAAACTGTTCCCGAACCCCTAGAGGAGGAGGGCCACAACATCATGGCCACCAACACAACTCAGCAAAGATTGTTCTTGCTCGGGCTTTAACTTCTGGA
Organism: Sander vitreus; assembly: GCF_031162955.1. Lineage (NCBI taxonomy): Eukaryota > Metazoa > Chordata > Actinopteri > Perciformes > Percidae > Sander > Sander vitreus. The sequence continues at coordinate 2,396,316 of NC_135864.1, forward strand.
TATTCAGCAGCGTTGCCAAAACGGACCGAATGGCTTCGCTCGCATCTTTCTCCGCCGCAATTACGGAACTACAACTCTAGCGCACAACTTCAACATCATCGTTTTCAGCCACTCCCTCTGTTCTCTGATTGGACCGCCAAAAATTTGGCTGGAGAAAACCCAAGACTATACTGCAAACCCAGACGGAGTACTGAAGGGAAATGAAAATTGAGCGGAAGTACGTAGGAGGGCGGAGCCAGGCTAGTTCCGATGTCCCCATTCAAAACAAGTTTAACATCAGTTCCTGTTAGTAAGAAACATCAGAGATGTTAAAGGTGCCCTAAGCGATGTTGGGTGACATTACTTCTTGTTGACGTTTCGAAGTATTGTCAAACAAAACGGAGGCTATAGCTCTCCCCTCCCTCCTCATCCTCCCGCCCCCTCTCCCTCCCTTCCGTGCTTCCTCAAACAGTCATGAATGCGCATTGTGGAAGTAGCATACATGCTAACGCTGCTGTGGTGATGGTTCAACCAACTCCTTCTTGTCTGTTATTGGCTGGAACACTGTTATGTTTGGTGGTGCAGGTTGGCGCAGGTTGTTTTTGTTGGTGTTTGTGGAGCCTGGGCTGTCTACAGAGACCGTGTTTTTTTTTACAGTGTGTTCAGGGGACAGGCAGCTAGCGACTAGTGAGGAGATGTTTGTTGTATGTGATAACAAATGTTGTAGCCTAAAAAACGTGTGACATCGCTTAGAGCTCCTTTAAAGCAACATTAGAGAACTTTTCCCGCTTCGGTGCCCTAGGTCCCATTATGTCTCATTCGAACTACAGATCCGCTACCCGATCTGGCAAACTTGCATAGTGCGATTATAGCCGATAGAGGGCCGCAAAGCGAATGCAGAAGTGCCGTTCACCCTGTTACGAGTTGATGAACCACTGAAACGATTTTGGAAACATTATTTTAAGGTACAAAAAGGTCTCTAGTGTTGCTTTAAGTCTTTGAGGCAAATTCAAGTTATGTTTTGTGACAGCTGAAAAGTCCGGGTCTTACAAGTCTTAAATCCGTTGAGTCCAGAGTCAACCTTGAGTCTGTTGACAAGTCAGAGAAAACCGACAAATCTGAGACAAGTCCTGAGTCTCTGTTCAGGTCCTGAGTCAACCTTGAATCTGTTGACATGCCCCAAGTCAGTCCCAAGTCTGTGACATGTCTCGCCAAGTCTTGAGTCGGTCAACGACTTTGAGACAAGTCTTAGCCACTTCCCTAGTCAGTCTACAAGTCTGGTAAAGTCTGTTTCAAGTCTCGAGTGAGTCGACCAAGTATCAAGTCTCAGATCCACAAGTCATTCGACAAGTCCATGGCTTAACGCTTTAAAAACTTGAGAGATGAATGAAATAAAGTTTTGTTAATTCTCTGCATTTATAGTTTCCTTCTCCGCCCTTTTGGTTCAACCTTCTTCAACTTTAACACAATGGATATTTTCAAAGAAATTAAACCATGAAAGCGCTATGTACATTGCTGTCCTCATTTTTATGACTTCAATCTGACTTGTTGTGTTCGAGACTGTCAAGTCTACAGTTCTGGTAACTACACTACACTGGTCTGGATCAACGGTAGTACATTTCCAGGATAATTGCCTGACATACAGTGCTTGTCCCCCCGCTTTCCGCTCTTTGTGTGTGTTGTCTTTCTCAAAATCCCTTCACTACGGAAACAACAAACTTCGAGCTACCAAGCTATATGCTAAAAATGGCATTGAATGGCAAAAAGTTTTGAAGAACATTTGGACGGTGCAACAAGTCAGGTCTGCTTGGTTCTTTCAGGGAATGATTGTAAAGATTTACAAAGAATATGTTTAGGGCGTTTCCTCTCTAACTGGGACGTTTTGGGACCGATTGGTGGGATTGCTCTGGACGAAGTACACACGGAGATACACTGGTAAGAGCCAATGAAGTAACCATGTATCAGCTGATTTAAATAGCTCACGTTACTGTATTGTGTCAACAGTTAACTTCATTTAATATTGTATGAGGCGTTTTATTTTGCGGGGTGCAAATGTTCCACCAAAACAAGTTCCTTTTCGATACCTTTTTTCAGAGCCACTCTCGCTGCGTCTGGAGCTTAAGATAAGATAAAATATACTTTATTAATCCCACACTGAGGAAATTCCTGTGCTACAGCAGCTCAAAGGAAAAATTTACACACAATACAATAACACAAATACACATTAATTAGACCGGAGAAAAAATATACATAAACTATAGGAAATGGAAAAATAGAATAGAATTAGTTATAATAATAATAGTAATATAACAACCGTATTCACACAATAAACACCCTTATATAAATAGACAGTATATAAACACAAATATACAGATGAGTAAGGTGCGAATGAATAGAGATGACATATTGCACAGTTGGAGGTGACACAGAGTAATAAATAGATAAATGTGCATAGTGCAGAATATTGTCCAGTGATAGCAGTGCTACATTATGATGTTGCATTAAAGAGTCTGACTGTGATTGTGACTGGTTTAAAAGAGGTTTTTTTCTCCTATCCCAGAATGCATCTGTAGTGAAGCCATACCTTAATCCACAGCGCTGTGGAGCTAGGTCTGGCATCGATCAGTACATTCATTTGGTATATAGTATGTATATTAGAAGTATTATAGTAGTAGTATGTAGTATTGAAGAGGGACATGACATCTGCCTTCATCTGAATTACTGATTAGGAAGTTTTCATTTACTAGGTCATATAACGTTATAAGGTCAAACTTATAAAATAACTATCACACCTACTATCATTCTTTTCTGTCAGGCATGAGCTTCCCCATATCACAGCCAGAATCACACACCATCTTGAGACAGCAGAGTGGCAGCAGCGAGGCCGCTGCTGCTGTGAGTCGAGCGTCTCGTCGAGCGTCTCGTCGAGCCTGGCAGCAGAAGATCTCCGTTTCATTCTTTTCCTCGGAGAAGCTGGCGGCTGTCAGCGCTGCAGACCGGTCGGCTCTGCTGGCTGTCACCTAGCTTCAGAACAAGAAACTATCACTGACAGCTGTCACACACACCCCCCCTCCCCCCCCCCCTCCTCCTTGTCCTCCTCCTCCGCCTCATCTTCCTCCTCCTGGCATCGCTCCTGCCAGCTGACGCTGCCCTGACACAGGCCATGATGCCAGCCGGTCTCGTCTCATCCATAAGGCATCACGCTGCTGTTCTTGCACACAGCGGTGGAAGAAGTATTCAGATCCTTTACTTGAGTAAAAGCACTAATAGCACGCTGTAAAACATACTCTGTTACAAGTAAAAGTCCTGCATCGAAAATGTTAATTAAGTATAAGTATGTAAGTATCATCAGCAAAATGTAGTCAAAGTATTAAAAGTAAAAGTACTCGATGCAGAAAAATCCTCCCATTTTAGAAAGTGTAAAGGATCCAAACTGTTGTGTGTTTAATGGTCTAATCATGTCAGCTTGACAGGACTTGTAGGCCGTTATATTGTTGGCTAGTTTACTTTAAAATAAAACATCAGATTTTATAAACTACATGTGTTTTGTGTGCAGGAATCTTAATGTGTAAAGTAACTAGTAACTAAAGCTGTAACAGATGAATGTAGTGGAGTAAAAAGTACAATATTTCTCTCTGAAATGTAGCGGAGTAGAAGTAGAAAGTGGCATGAAAAGAAAAGACTTAAGTAACGTACAAGTACCTTAAATTACAAGTGCAGTACCTGAGTAAGTATACTTTGTTACATTCCACCACTGCTTGCACATAACTTACATGCAAGTATCGGGACCATTTTTTCTCCCTACGGCGCCCACAGACTGTATCCTTCGAGAAACTCGCTCAGCGTATAAATGGTGAAAAACTGCAGATTCAGGTGGTTTTTCCATGTCAGCAGTGATAAGGAGGCATCCGTGCTTCAGGGCTGAGGTGTCACCTGCGGGGGGAAACTCTCTCTGCTGTCACCTGCTGCCATCCATCTCCCATCAGCCCTCACCTAGTTGTGTCTCCAACGGCAGTGATGGTGGCAGGGGGTGAGGCAAGAGCCGCTGGCTGATGGCTTTATCACAGCAGGAAGTGGCCAAAACTGGTCAAAGCTCGAGTCAGCTTATTGAATGATACTGTACCTAAAGCCGAGCAGGGCTGTTTCTAAAGTGTTGAAGGCCTTTGGCATGATTTTCTTTGGGGACGCATGTTGAGTCAAACTTAGCATGGAGTTTAAAGGGGTGTTTGGTGTTTTAAGCCCCCAACTTTGTCTTCCAGGCAGCACTGCCTGGAAGGCACTAGGGTTAGGCAATGTTTATGGTTATGGTTAGGGTTAGGTGCCGTGAAGACAACGGTCGCAGCGCTGCCTTGAAGGCTTGGTTGGGGTCTTAAAATACCATCGAGCATTTAAAGGAGACATATCATGCTCATTTTCAGGTTCATACTTGTATTTTGGGTTACTAGAACATGTTCTACATGATTTAATGTTAAAAAAAATGAATATACTGCCATGCTAGGTCTATTGGATGCCCTGGAAATTTGGACTTTCATACAACAGAATAACTTGTCATTAGTTTGCTGATCCCCTGACTTTTAAATGTAGCACCAACATCAGGTCAATGTTTTTCTATTTGTCCAATACTTGGTTTAAGCTAATGAGCTAATGATATTTTCTTAGGCTTCAGCTGTACTTTTTGTTTTATTGCAACATGCCAGTGTATGCAAGGCCTGGCTACACCACAGACACATTCTGGGATAGAAAACACTCTAGGTTCTTTGCATTTCTTTAAACCAATCACAGTCGTCTTGGGCGGCGCTAAGCTCTGGACGCAGCGACGGTGGCTCTGCTAAATAGTCTCAGAAAGGAAGTTGTTTTGGTGGAACATTTGCACCCCGCAAAAGAAAACGCCACATACAATATTACATGAAGTTAACTGTTGACACAATACAGTAACGTGAGCTATTTAAATCAGCTGATACATGGTTAAACCTCATCATCTCTTACCAGTGTATCTCTGTGTGTACTTCATCCACAGCAATCCCACCAATCAGTCCCAAAACGTCCCAGTTAGAGAGGAAATGCCCTAAACATATTCTTTGTAAATCTTTACAATCATTCCCCGAAAGAACCAAGCAGACCTGCCGTGTTGCACCATCCAAATGTTCTTCAAAACTTGACATTTTCAGCGTGTAGCTCGCTAGCTCGAAGTATGTTGTTTCTCAAGAACGAAGGGATTTTTTTGAACGACAACACACAGTTGGGTAGTTGGGTTTGTGGCACAGTCGCAAGGCACTTCATGACAGGACATCAGACATATGATAACAAACAAATAGTCCCTACATCAGACACCGACAGACATAACATGAAGAACATACATCACACACAACACTACACTATACACCCTTAGGTATGACCAGGCCAGCTGGACATCTAGCTTATTTTGAGTGATTTAAGGCTTTTATGGCTTGTGGTACAAAAGAGAATTTGGATCTGTTCTTGGTCAGAAGGGGTTGGCAGAAATGTAGCTTAGATGGCAGTAGTTTAAAATGAGATGCCAGGGGGTGTGTGTAGTCACATACAATGTTATTGGCTCTTCTTACCAGTCTGTCTTTGTAAATGTGTTCAATGCTCGGTAGTAGAGTAGCGGAAGCGGTGGGACACGTGCCGGATGTCAGGCAATTATCCTGGAAATGTACTACAGTTCAGACTAGTGTAGCGATTACCAGAGCTGTAGACTTGACAGTCTCGAGCACGACCATTAATTGAAGCCATACAATTTCGCACAGCAAAAACATTCAGGTCTCAAGTTTTTACCTGGTTAAGCCATGGACTCGTCCAATGACTTTTGGACCTGAGACTTGATACTCGGTCGACTCACTCGACTTGAAACAGACTGAGACTTTACCAGACTTGTGGACTGACTAGGGACGTGGTTAAGACATGTCAACTAACATTCCATTTTCAGCGTGTACCTTATTAGCTCGAAGTTTCCCGTAGCGAAGGGATTTTGAGAACGGCAACACTCAGAGAGCGAGAGAGGAGAGGGACAAAGGCTTTATCGTGGAAATGTATCTCCGTTTATCCAGACTAACTGCAGCTTCACAGAACCAGTGTTGCCAACTTAGCGACTTTGTCGCTAGATTTAGTGACTTTCCAGACCCCTTAGCGACTTTTTTTCAAAAAAGCGACTACCGACAAATCTGGCGACTTTCTCTAGAAAAGACGCCAGTATTGTCCGGCGAGCAAGGGAAGGTATTTCTGTCTTGTGGCCGCCAAAACAGTCTCCTCTGTCTTCTGTTCTGTGACTGAGGAGCAGCCCCTCCCTTCTCTGCTTTCTCCTCATGTGCAGCAGCACTGAGCAGGCAGGTAGAACGGGAGGGGGGACAGGGCGCGGGGGCCGGTGTAGGTAGGAGAGACAGCGGGACGCGACGGAAGAAAGACGCCGCTGAGCTGGCCTGGCCCTTGGCAAGCCAGCCTTCTTTGAGAATTCTTTATCAATCTTTCTCCCTCCCTTTGCAGAATTTCTTTTTTCAAATATAGGCTACCTAAGTAATAATAATAATCATTTAATATAAATTCCTTTAGTGAGTTTGTGATTATTATATTATTTCTTTCTATCTCCCTGCTGACACATCCACTAAGCTTTATGCTAATTAATGCGTGATGATGTCACAAATATGAAATTTAGCGTATGGCGTCATCTAGCTACTTTTAGCGACTTTTGGAGCTGGTGCTAGCTACTTTCATTGGAAAAGAGATGGCAACACTGCACAGAGCTGCTACCTTGTAGACTTCTATTGTTATGACTGTAACATGCATACATGCAAATCTGCCAGTGGGATTAATGTATAGCTGATGATGATGGTGGCACCTCCCATGTTCTGGGATGAGTTAAAGGAAAGTGTGAGGCAGAGGGCTCCAGCCTCCTTTAGGCCTCTGCGTCCTGTCTCTAACCTACCTGGAGTTCCTGTTCATTCCGTGTGCAGATTTACCGTCGTCACTAAATCACAAGACGTCATAAATAAGCACCGCAGGCTCATTTGTTCTGAACGAAGCGGTGCGAACGGTTACTGCATGAGACGTGTCATGTTTATGACAGCATTACACAGAGTTTATGATGTCAGGAGTGGGGGTGTTTCTCAGTGCCTCGGTTTATTTACCAGGGATAACAGACACATCTCAGGCGCCACTCCTCTGGGATAACACATTCATGGATGAGACACTCGGCTCATTTCACGGGAGAGGCGGATAGATTGCTGCTCTCTCTCCTAACTATCCAATCGCTCTTTGTTAAACAAGCCACAAACCCAATTACAAAGTGCCACATGCTGACAGTTTATTAACATCATCACCGGGGCCGCTCGGCGGCGATGGTGGTGGTGGGGGCGTACTCTGTTATTTTCTGTTTGAAGTGCAGGGATGAAAGATTGTCCTTTAATTCAGAAAAGAAGGTTTGTGTTTGGAGAGGCTGGACAGGTAATCAGTTACACTTCATATTCGTCTTTGGTGGGTGGGTTTTAAGAGAATGTGATGGAAAACAAGCATAATGCCTCAGGTCAGTGTTTCCTGTTTTGCAGAAAGCTGGGAAAGGCTAATGGAGTAATATTTCTGGGCTGCGTCTGATCTCAGCCTCTGATCACTTCATTAAACTGATGTTGATGAATGCACAAAGCGGCCGGTGCGCGAGCAGATGCAGCAGATGCATCTTAATCAAGGAGAACAGGAGAGGAAGGTGGGATGCCTGTAATCCCTAACTCACTGCCTCCCCTTCCTTTTTCCGCTTCCCTTCATCCCCTCACTGTAATGAACTCATTCATGACTGAGCAGATCTGCCACTTGGTGAAAAATGAAGAGCAAACAGGGTGCAGACCTGAGACCACCAGTGGAAACACTACTGCTGTTTCACTGAACATCTGGGGCTTCCCTCTCATTCAATCAGGGGCTGAACCAAAGACCTGATGTATAGCTTCTCTGCTTCACTGTACACAGAAATGCAACTTCAATCTGGTTCCAGTAAAGGTTAAAATTAGCTTTTTAAAACAGTAGTCCCAGAAATTAGCCCTATAAGAACTTAAAAGTACTAGACTGTTCTCGTGAACCATTCATACATATAGCTACGGAAAGTAAAGCACTGTAATTGGTATGCATTCCACATATTTATCACTGTCAGCAGCACACTGACTGCTGCTGTATAGGAGTGTGAAGATCCTCGTAGGGAGGAGGTCGTGGGGGGCTTTCAAGCCGGGGACCGGAGTTCATGTCCCAGAAGAAGAAAACACAAGACCTTCACCCAGGAAACAGGTGTTCATGTCTTGAAGAAGTTAAGGAGAAAACACAAGACTTTCACCAGGAAACAGGTGTTCATGTCCTGAAGAAGTTAAGGAGAAAACACAAGACCTTCACCCAGGGTCCTGGGAGTACCACATAAGCGGACCAGTGTTTTAACCAACCTGATCTCACAGAATTCCGTGAAATGAACACGGCCCCTTAACTCCAAATCTGTGGCAGTTTCACAGAATCGCAAAACATTCCGTGATGGGCCCACGGAAGAATTACGTTAAATTAACACGGCCCCTTAAGATAAGGAAAAGGTCATGGGTGGGCTTATGGTTCCGTGACACGCGGGAAGAACGGGATGGTTGGGTTCAGGAAAAGGTTGCGGGTGGGCTTACGGTTCTGTGACACGCGAGAAGAACTGGACGGAAAAGAAGAAAGCGACTTTAGGAAACGTGACATGTGGGACACGAACCCCGGTCTCCTGGGTCTAAGTCCTGTGTTTGACTCATCCACCCCCCCAACAAACCTCCTTATGCTGTATTTCGGCCTTACATACTACTCGTTACCGCAGTCGCTCCTAATGCTACGTCATCTTCTCATTAACTTTACATTGGCATTGTTTCCGTGGCGGACACACGGAATTTTCACACGTTCCGTGCCACCACCACGTAATGCGCTGTTAACAGTTCGTGATCATTTCACGGAATTTTGTGAGACCAGGCTGGTTTTAACCCAAACCACAATCTTTTTTTCCAATCTTAACTAGTGGTTTTGGTGTCTAAACTTGACTTTCGTCGCCGCAGGATGGTCACCTTTTCTCGGCTAAATTTAACTGCCATGGTCGTCATGTGACAGGCTTGGCGGTCACTGTAATTTCGTAGGATTTATGCATTGTTGGGCTTAAGTCTTTGTTCGGTATTATACGAACCAGTTCATGAGAATGCGTTGGAAAGGTACAGGCTGTCTGAAAGTCTTTTGGGACACGTCTAAATTAAGTCAAGTCTTCATGAGCTAAATAAGTCTCCTATTGTACAGTGCAAAATGAGTATAGTAATCTTTTCTATTCAAAGCTGTGATACTTTAAATACTTTTCTGTTTAAGTCAGAAGTTTGATAGCTCTCTAAAGGTATCATAAATAAGTCTAAAACTCCAAGAGCAAGCGTTGCAGATTCTTGTTTG